>NW_026986060.1:0-6823 GCF_018555375.3 Anguilla rostrata
CTCTTCCTGAACGTCAGCAAAACCAAGGAGATGGTGGTGGACTTCTGTAAGAAGAAACGGCTGAGGACCGACACCCTTCTACAGATCAATGGGTCGAGAGGGTGAGAAATTTCAAGTACCTTGGTGTCCACATCACAGAAGACCTGACATGGACACTGCACACCAACACTGTGGTGAGAAAGGCAAGGCAGCGCCTGTATCACCTCAGACAGCTGAGGAAGTTCAGAGTCTCCAAGAAGATCCTGAAAACCTTCTACTCTGCAACCATTGAGAGAATCCTGCTGGGGAACATCACCGTCTGGTACGGGAACTGCTCCTCTCTGGACCGGAGAGCCCTGCAGAGGGTGGTGCGGTCAGCTGAGCGTACCATGGGGACCACACTCCCCACTCTGCAGGACCTGTACCCCAGGAGGTGCTTAAGCAGAGCAAAGAGGATTAGGAAGGACTCTTTCCATCCCAACAACGGACTGTTTGAGCTGCTGCGGTCAGGCAAACGCCTACGCAGTCACAGGACCAACACGGAGAGACTTAGGAGGAGCTTCTTCCCTCAGGCCATCAGTGCTTTTAACTGCACTGCCAGGACAACTGTCCTGGAATAGTATTTTCACCTCAAGCACATAGCACCTTTACCTCTATGTACACTGCAGCACCTTACCGTCCCACGGTTTACTTTGCATTTTTCTTTTTTCTTTATTGTACTTATTGAATTATATATCATAGGTTGCACTGCTTCCTATGACTTATTTTAGGACTTATATTAGGACTTAACTTTTTTTACTTATTTGTATTGCTCGTATTTTTTAAATAACTGCTCTTTATATTCTTCTATCTTTTAATTTGCATTGATATCGTATATATTATAAGCCCACAAGGTCACTCCGATCTCAAGACGCAGGCTACTTGGTAGTCTCAAGAATTTCCAAGAACCTAAAAGGTGGTAGGGCTTTCTCCTACAGGGCCCCACTACTGTGGAACCAGCTTCCATTATTTATAAAGGAGTCAGACACAGTCTCAATATTTAAATCTAGATTAAAAACGCACCTCTATGCTCAAGCTTACAATCAGTTATAGTCTGGATACAGGGTGCGAGAAGCCTGTAGTCATAGAGCTTTCTAGGTGGCAATCCTTTCCTTACTGTCACCTGTCAATCAGCTGTGACCCGACTACATGGGCTGGCTCTTGATAGGCGGGTATGGTTGTCTACCCCTCATGACTGCATGGACTCTCCATCCCTGTCCTAGTAGATATGCAGCCATATTCTACTCCTGGCGGGGTCCCACAATACATACCACTGGCACTTACTCACTGTCTGCTATATTGTAAATCCCTTAACTGCTGTTCCCACCCTCTTCCCCACGCTGTCGGCGGGGCTCTTGCCCCAACCCTCGAGAGTGCTTCGAGAGTCGTCTGGTCTCCCCCACCTCTGCGGTCCAGCCCCTCCTTCGTCATTGCCTCCACCCTGCCCACGTCTGCCGCCACCTGCTGTTCCCCATCACCGCCACCTGGCCCCACCCATCATCTGAGCCACATCACTTATCATATCTTCTGCATAAACTGGCTGACATGCTGGTCACCAGTCAGCACCCTGAGCCGACCAGAGGAGGATGGGTTTCCCCCTTGAGCCTGGTTCCTTCCAAGGTTTCTCCCCATCTGCCACAGGGAGTTTTTCCTTGCCACTGTTGCCTTAGGCTTGCTCCTGTGGGGGTTTAGGCTAGGGCTGTCTGTAAAGCGTATCTTGTAAAATACCCTAT
This sequence comes from Anguilla rostrata, assembly GCF_018555375.3. Classification (NCBI taxonomy): domain Eukaryota; kingdom Metazoa; phylum Chordata; class Actinopteri; order Anguilliformes; family Anguillidae; genus Anguilla; species Anguilla rostrata. Next base: position 1,752 of record NW_026986060.1, read on the forward strand.
ATAAATAAAAATTTGATTGATTGATTTGATTATTCTATATTATTCGTATTATTATTATTTATTTATTTAGTTATTTATTTTTTTCTGTATATAATTATTATTGAAGCGTTATGTGGCACAGTCTACAAGGAGTTTGTCGCACAAGCATTTCACTGTATGTACATGTATATGCATGTGACAAATAAAGCCTTTGAACTTTAAAACATTCTGTTTGGAGTCATCCACTACCATCGTTTATGGATCCTAAAAAGGAATCCGGTCTATCTGTGAGCCAAAGAGGGCCGCAGCACTCTACAACTTTAATAAACCTGATGAGATATTCAATCTGATCGTCTGAAAGTCATATTAACTTCAAATATTGAAATAAGAAAATAATAGATCATACCTGTTTTGTGGAGAACAGATTCTCTGAACTCATCTCATCTGAATGACATAAATCCAGTGAGCAGTGAATCCTGTGAATAAATCATGAGACACAACTTAGTTAAACTCTTTTACTGCAGCTCTGACTCACAGCACATGGAGACAGAGCTTCCAGTTAAACTCATCCGTTTACTGCAGCTCTAACTCACAGCACATGGAGACAGAGCTTCCAGTTAAACTCATCCGTTTACTGCAGCTCTAACTCACAGCACATGGAGAGAGAGCTTCCAGTAAAACTCATCTTCTTACTGCAGGTCAAACTCACAGGACATGGAGACAGAGATTCCAGTTAAACTCATCCTCTAACTGCAGCTCTAAGTCACAGCACATGGAGACAGAGCTTCCAGTTAAACTCATCCTCTTACTGTAGCTCTAACTCACAGCACATGGAGACAGAGCTTCCAGTTAAACTCATCCTGTTACTGCAGCTCTAACTCACAGCACATGGAGACAGAGCTTCCAGTTAAACTCATCCTTTTACTGCAGCTCTAACTCACAGCACATGGAGACAGAGCTTCAGGTTAAACTCATCCTCTTATTGCAGGTATAATTCAATACGATCGTGTTTCATTACCTTTGATCACCTCTGAACTCTCCTCTGAAGTCGATTGGAAAATCAATTGAACAGTCACTCTTCATAGACAGACAGCTGGGTACAGGTGACCCAGCCCAATCTACCTGGAGCCTGTGAACAAAACATGGAGACAGAGCTTCCAGTTAAACTCATCCTGTTACTGCAGCTCTAACTCACAGCACATGGAGACAGAGCTTCCAGTTAAACTCATCCTCTTACTGCAGCTCTAACTCACAGCACATGGAGACAGAGCTTCCAGTTAAACTCATCCTCTTACTGCAGCTCTAACTCACAGCACATTAACTCTCTGATTCATGCACTTTTACCTCTCTCTCGCAGGGCCGTGGGTTCCATCGTCAGTCTCGGTCTCCTCTGAGGAACTCATTTTAGAAACAGCGCCCCCCATTCTCAGGACACCTGAACACACCAGATCAGATTCACAAGTGGGTTCTGACCCGAATTGGCAGACCTGTAAATACATACAAGAAGAACATGATAACGCACAGACATAATACAGACAGATACATCAAATCTCATAGAACAGACAGGGACAAATCTGGAAATTAACTGAGAAATAAACTTGTACAGTAATACAATTCCTTCCAAAATATTTTGCACCCATGATAATTACTAAGACAGTTGAATATAAAGATTACCAGTGCTGAGGTGTATTTTCATTGTCCAACACATGGAATGTATTTAATGATATAATGGAAACTACCAAAATGACACATTTCTCAGAAGATACAACAATTTTACAAAAATTGTGTGTCACAATTATTGGCACCCTCCCCTCGCAGAGATAATGGCACTGAGTCTTTTTACATAACGTCTCATAAGACCAGAGAACACATTGGGAGGGATCTTAGACTCTTCCTCCACCCACAATCTTTCCAGATCCTGATGTTTTTGTTGATCCGTGCTTATGGGCTGTGCTTTTCAATTGAGTCACAGGTTTTCAGGGAGTTTCAGCAGTCTTTAGACTGTTGTAGCCATTGCACAATGATGCTTCTGCATCATTAACCTTTTTATTTGTGGATTTTAACGTGAATTTGGGGTCATTGTCTTGCTGAAAGATCCACTAGTTTCAGTCTGCTGGCAGAGGTAGTCAGGTTTAGGGCTAAATTGTCCTGGTACTTGGGTAGAGTTCACGATGCTGCTTTCCTTAACAAGGGCCCCAGGACCAGTGTGAGCAAAGTAGCCCCATAACATTAAAGATCCACCACCGTATTTTTCTTTTCAGTATATGCATCCTTAAATCCATCCTACATCATATTCCTGGACATGGTTGTGAGGGGGGCTGGAGCCTCTCCCAGCATGCATTGGGCAAGAGGCAGGAAAAAACCCTGAACAGGTCACCAGTCCATCACAGGGCACACACACCATGCACTTACACACTCATACATACATTCAAACAATTTAGTATCTCCAATTAGCTTAACCTGCATGTCTTTGGACTGTGGGAGGAAACCCATGCAGACATGGGATGAGAATATGCAAACTCCACACACACCACCATGCTGCCCTCCAGCAGTTTTAAACTTCTTCATTATTGCCCTCACAGTAGTAACTAGCATCTTCAGTTTATTTTTTGAAGGTTAGCAAGCATTTTCATTTCGTTCAATTATTTGTCTTTCTCTGTGGCAAAGATGAAAAATGGGTTTCACAAGCAGGTTCTCAGTTTAATCGTCCAGTGAAACAGGGGAAGCCATGGAAGGTCACAAGAGTTTCCTCTTAATATTGGTGTAGATTGTTTGATTTTATTTATAATAATCTTTAGGGGTGCAAATTTTTATATATTTGGGAAATAACCCTACCTGAATCCAACAGTCACACTAGAGGGTGCCAGTTCCCCCAATCTTAGTTTGTTTTCTGAGCCTGTTTAGTGCTAATTAAGGTGTTGTGTCGCAAACATTTAATAGCCTGCCCAGATTTACATTACAGGTATCTGTAACTGATTTATGACTAGTCAGAGCTAATTTAAGATATCTTGAATTACATTTTGCTAGTAGGATTGAAGTTACTTTTGCCATTCAGTTGTATGGGACCTCGAATTAAGATATCTACAATTCAGTTTTGACTATCCAAAACGTGAATTCCAGATACTGTATCCCCATTTCAATTCTGACTAGTCACAACTCAAATTAGAGATATCTCCACATTAGTTCTGACTTAATCAAAATCTCAGTTAAATATATCTTTCATTCCTCGTGATTTAAGAGGTCAGGTAACGGGGGACCAGGACCCAAACGCAGAGTGGGAAAAACACCAGGAACTCCAAAAAGGCAAATCCAATCAAAGACTTTACTCTCATACAGGTAACAGAAAAGAGGGAACAAAAACAAGGCCACTTTCAAAAACAAAAGCAGCAGAATTTTCACAAAAAAACAAAAACAAAAAAAACACAAAACACACAAGGAAACAGAACTCGGGCAAGGCAGAACTCACAGACAGAACCGCGGACAGAAACAGACGTGCAGATACTCTCAGGCAGAAACACAAGGAACCAGCACCCAAGTCAGGAAAACAGAGAACTTAAATAGCCACAAAGATAACAAGACACAGGTGAACTCAAAGCACAATCAAACCAGAGCAGGGAGGGATAACGAGACACAAAGAAAAACAATGACAGAATAATTGAAAACAATAACACAACACAGCAGTAACTAAAGAAGGAGCAAACTGAAATACAAACTGAGGTACCGCCATCTGGCGGCCCAGAAAAGGAAAAAACAGAAACAGAAAAAGGCAGAATCCTGACAATATCTAAATGATCTTTTTTGATACCTGAATCTAAGATATTACTAGCCAAAATATGGCAACCTTTTTAACTTGTGCGGTTTCACATTACAGATATTTGTCATTAATTTATGACTAGTCAAAACGCTTGTGGCAAACACGCCTGCCACAGGCCACCGAAGTGGCTTTCTTTGGGGCCCTCCAGCACAGAGACACAGGGAGAAGATGTTAAAACAGTCCACATTTATTCACGAGGGTTTGGCAAGATGGTAACGCCAAATGAGCAGATGTAAACCAGTCATGACCGAAGCTACTGATGTGGGTGGGGATGGCAGATTTAACCTGTGCGCAGTGATTACCTCACTACGCACAGGTGCAGCCACTCCTGTTCCTGGGTCCAATTAGCCTGGCCAATTATCTAATTCTTAACCCATTATCCAATTGGCCAGGTCTAATTAGCTTGACCCAGGGCAGGTGTGGCTGCTTAAACCAGCCATCCCCACACCACATACCCCCAACGCCAAACTGAGGCCAGGGAGAATCACTGGCCGAAGCCTACCCCCCCCACCCCACCCCACCCCACCCCCACACTCCCACACTCCCAAAGCAAAAGACAACAAACAAAAACAAAAACACTCCAAACACGCTAAAAAAAAAAAAAAGTCAGGGTGGGGGGCCCCGGAACAGTCCAGTACATGCGGCGACCCTCCTTCAGATGACAAGGCAGCCCTTCTTCCTCCTCCCTCCTGGAGCACGGGAAGTCCTGGGCTGCTCTGCTGGCTGGTGGGGCGTCACCGGCTTGGGCTGTTCCAGGGGCTGTGGTGGGGTGGCTGGGCTGGTGGGCTGGTGGACTGGCCTTGTGGTGCTGGGGACCAGGAACCCTCGTGGCTGTGGTGGCCGCCAGTCGGCTCTGCTGGCAGGCGGCTGCAGGCTTATCCCCTCATGGGCTCCGGGCAAACCAACCAGGCCAAAACAAAGAACTAAAAACAACCAAAACGGACGAGAAAGGAAGCAAAACGGCGCGGCCACCGCTCGTGCGCCGCCCGTGGCTGACCCGCCTTCCCGGCCAAGTCCAGCTCACGGCGCGACCACCTCTCGTGCACCGCCCGTCGCTGACCTGCCTTCTCGGCCAGGTGCAGCTCCTCAGCATCCAGCTGAGGATTGCCTCCTTCCCCTCCCTGGTCATCTTCAGCCCCCCATTTTTGGCCGGAGGATCCACCCGAAGCCCTGTCGGGAACACCTCAGCCGCCCCTCCTCCAGTGTGCTTCTGGCTGGCCTCCTGTGCCTCTTTTCCGTGCCGGAGGAGCCCCACGTTGGGCGCCACTGTGGCAAAAAA
>NW_026986061.1:0-6993 GCF_018555375.3 Anguilla rostrata
TATGCATCTGAACGTGCTCTACACTTTGCTATTGGCCCCACCTATGTCCGCCATATTGTTTGCCCGCCATTTAGACTTTTTAGTTGGGGCGTGGCAGTTTTCTCCGCTAAAATGTCTGAGGCTCAGCAACCATAAGTTGTAGACCAACCAAATTTGGTAGGTGGGTTCCTATGGCCCCCCACTACTCAGGCACTAAAAATCACCTATGTCGGCCAGATGGTGGCGCTATAACAAAGGATCATAGTTTAAAAGGTCATAACTCCCACACCGTAAGTCAGATCAACACAAAACTTCATCGACTGATGCATCTGAATGTGCTCTACAACTTTCCTATTGGGAGCACCTATGTCCGCCATATGGTTTGCACACCATTTGGACTTTTTCATTAGGTGGGGTGCGGAAAAGCTGGAGCTCCAAATCCAAACGTTACGACATCGAGTAAACTTCTTTACGGCAAGCGACAACCATGGCGACGCTAGTTTTTATCAGTGAAAGCACGGTCTGACACTGCCACCTAGCGTGCATGCTAGGATAGGCGACCAAAAGTTTTTCAGTAAAAGCTTTCTGAGAGGATGAATAATTACTTTTCTTTGGCATGGATCCATTTGAAGACAGTATCGGGTGAGTTCGTTTAGTCTTTGAATCTGTCATTATGCTGAGAAATAGTTAAACCATTTTATTGATAGGTTCTGAGTTTCTGTGCACACGCGCGAAAACACGCTGGTATAATAAAACAATGACGGTAATACATATATAGTCCGCTTCGTTCCGTTGCTACCATAACATAACAGACTATCTTATGTCTACAGCTGCAGTTCTCGCTGCAATTTCAAACATTGAATATTCACAAAAGACGCAATTTATGCTGTACTTTGCCAATGTCTAAATAAATAATACGCTACGGTAAAGCTTTGAGAGGATGAATCATTACTTTTCTTTGGCATGGATCCATTTGAAGACAGTATCGGGTGAGTTCGTTTAGTCTTTGAATCTGTCATTAGGCTGAGAAATAGCTAAACCATTGTATTGATAGGTTCTGAGTTTCTGTGCACACGCGCGAAAACACGCTGGTATAATGAAACAATGACGGTAGCCTAATACATAATCCGCTTCGTTCCGTTGTTACCATAACATAACGACCTACAGCTGCAGTTTCTCGCTGCAATTACTAATATTGAATATAAACAAAAGACGCATTTTACGCTGTAGTCTGCCAATGTCTAAAATAATACGGTCCATTTGAAGACAACATCGGGTGAGTTCGTTTAGTCTTTAAATCCGTCATTGTGCTGAGAAATCGTATTCTCAATTTAATTTCTAAATTGACTGTAAGCTTAGGGTTGTAACTAGGTAGTTGTTCCGTAGGTGACTTAGTCTTAACTCGTCTTAACTATTGCTTGAATGTTCTCATAGACTGCGTTGTTGCTGTTCTTGTTTGTGTTAGCGTTAATCAGTTTAACCAACTGGGTCCAAGTTGAACTATGCGGATGTTTCCTGCACTTGGAACGGTATTTCTCTCTAGGGTTTTCGGCACACTAATTCCTGGTTATGGTTATACATTTTGTTGTACGTCGCTCTGGATAAGAGCGTCTGCCAAATGCCTGTAATGTAATGTAATGTAATGTAATGCAATATTCCGTAGCAACAAGATAAACCCGACATTAGCCCTAAAATATGCCAATACAGCAGTGAAAAGGCTGCTCACTGAATAACGAAATAAACGAGACAATTAAAAACAAAAATTATACCATGTCATTCTACAGTCAATATCTGGGACTAAACATTTAATAAATATACAATCTTACCATCGGTTTTACGCGTAGAGATGTCCCTTTTGCGAATGAGTGGTTATATATTGTCTTGGATAATCCGTTTGTGAAATGTCGGATATTTTCAAAAATAGCTGTGCGTAATACCACACCTGTTGCTTACGGCGTTGTCGTTCTTCTTAGTCCAATTTGGCTTGATTGACAATTCATTTATTCAGTAGGTGAGAGTATAAGCTTTCTAACGATGTATAACATGTCTGATTTGGCTTTTGGAATAGCGTTTATAGGTCAGCTTAACCGAAAATTTTCTGATCTGCCAATGTCTACATAAATAAACCGGTAGGCTGCTCTGCGGTCAGCACGCGGGTCGCGAGTTGATATTAAGTCCTTTTTTTAGTTTTTTCTCAATGTCGTCTTTATTATTTGAAATGTGCATTTAGTGTCATTATTCTATCTGTCTCTGTGGCGCTCTGAAATGTGCATTCTCTGCTAAACTGAGCAATGGATTGGAATATGTGTCTGACGTAGTGTTGCACGGTATGCCAAAACTTCAGCACTTTCTGGGTACTTAAAAAAAAAAAAAAAAGAGAAAAAAAAACGGTTTCGTATTTGAATTTCCCGATGTTCGGTAGTTCTGTGTCAAATGTAAAAGCCAGGGAAATGTGTCTCCCGCATTACTGATTTAGAGGATGAAAAGTGTAGTTTGTCAGAATCTTCGCTAGATGGCAGTAGCAACTAAGGTTGCCAAGTGAGGTGACCTGCGCTTGTGCATTCACTTCCCTGATACTGCGCAAGCTTTGACTCAGTTCACTTCAGTAGCAATAGGTGTTCCAATTTGGAAATATTTTATTATAGATAGATGCTTCATTGTTATTAAAATATGCTGTTTTAAAATCTATTTAAAGGTGAAAGACCTGTTTTAAAGATTATTTACTTTACAACTGTTTAATTTTTGAAATATATTTAACATATTTTTCTATTGTTCAGTGTGTAACACTATAGGCCTATGCATATTAATATGTTGAAGAGACTTCAACTTACAGGTTGTTAATGAACCAGGTTGTAAATAAACCATGAATTAGAAAATGAGGTCAACCCTTGTGGACATTATGTTTCTGATCTATTAAGGTAATTTCAGTATCGTTAGGTACCGAGTATCGAATTAGCACCGTTTACGTTTCAAGTATCATTTCAGTATTGAGTATCGTAATACTAAACCTGGTATCAGTATCAAAGTCAAAATTTTTGGTATCGTGACAACACTAGTGTGACGCCTTTTTTAGTTGCGGCGCAGAAACACTGCAGCTGTGCATACACCCGGACCATCAAGTGTTACGACATGCCATCTAAGTGTTACGACATAGTAAAGGCCTTGACGGGAAGCGGCCAGGACACATCCATGGCGACGTAACTAAGTCATCCGACAGCGTCTCTTAGCTCAAAATTGGCCATAAGTCATCAATATTTCATACGATCATCATGATATTCAGTAGATATGTTGGGTGAAGGCATATGATCATGAGGACAAAGCCATTTTAAAATCGCTCCATAGGGGGCGCGATGCTGCCAATGCTTGGACCCCTCCCAACGCGCTTGACGGCTTATATTATTTATTATTATTCTTATTATTTTTCTCCGGTAAAAGTGTCTGAGGCTCAGCAACCATAAGTCCTGGAGCGACCAAATTTGGCAGGTGGGTTTCTATGTGCCCCCACTACTCAGGCACTAAAAACCACGTACGTCGGCCAGATGGTGGCGCTATAACAAAGGGTTTGCGTAAAGGCCATAACTCCCACACCATAAGTTAGATCAACACAAAACTTCATCAACATATGCATCTGAACGTGCTCTATACTTTGCCATTGGGACCACCTGTGTCCGCCATATTGTTTGCCCGCCATTTTGACTTTTTAGTTGGGGCGTGGCAGTTTTCTCCGCTAAAATGTCTGAGGCTCAGCAACCATAAGTTGTAGACCAACCAAATTTGGTAGGTGCGTTCCTGTGGCCCCCCACTACTCAGGCACTAAAAATCACCATGTCGGCCAGATGGTGGCGCTATAACAAAGGATCATACTTTAAAAGGTCATAACTCCCACACCGTAAGTCAGATCAACACAAAACTTCATCGACTGATGCATCTGAATGTGCTCTACAACTTTCCTATTGGGAGCACCTATGTCCGCCATATGGTTTGCACACCATTTGGCCTTTTCATTAGGTGGGGTGCGGAAAAGCTGGAGCTCCAAATCTAAACGTTACGACATCGAGTAAACTTCTTTACGGCAAGCGACAACCATGGCGACGCTAGTTTTTATCAGTGAAAGCACGGTCTGACACTGCCACCTAGCGTGCATGCTAGGATAGGCGTACCAAAGTTTTTCAGTAAAAGCTTTCTGAGAGGATGAATAATTACTTTTCTTTGGCATGGATCCATTTGAAGACAGTATCGGGTGAGTTCGTTTAGTCTTTGAATCTGTCATTATGCTGAGAAAAGTTAAACCATTTTATTGTAGGTTCTGAGTTTCTGTGCAACGCGCGAAAACACGCTGGTATAATAAAACAATGACGGTAATACATATTAGTCCGCTTCGTTCCGTTGCTACCATAACATAACAGACTATCTTTGTCTACAGCTGCAGTTCTCGCTGCAATTTCAACATTGAATATTCACAAAAGACGCAATTTATGCTGTACTTTGCCAATGTCTAAATAAATAATACGCTACGGTAAAGCTTTGAGAGGATGAATCATTACTTTTCTTTGCATGGATCCATTTGAAGACAATATCGGATGAGTTCGTTCAGTCTTTAAATCTGTCATTATGTGAGAAATAGCTAAACCATTTATTGATGGTTCTGAGTTTCTGTGCACACGCGCGAAAACACGCTGGTATAATGAAACAATGACGGTAGCCTAATACATATATAGTCCGCTTCGTTCCGTTGCTACCATAACATAACGACCTACAGCTGCAGTTTCTCGCTGCAATTACTAATATTGAATATAAACAAAAGACGCATTTATGCTGTAGTCTGCCAATGTCTAATAAATAATACGGTCCATTTGAAGACAAATCGGGTGAGTTCGTTTAGTCTTTAAATCCGTCATTGTGCTGAGAGAAATCGTATTCTCAATTTAATCTCTAAATTGACTGTAAGCTTAGGGTTGTAACTAGTAGTTGTTTCGTAGGTGACTTAGTCTTAACTCGTCTTAACTATTGCTTGAATGTTTCATAGACTGCGTTGTTGCTGTTCTTGTTTGTGTTAGCGTTAATCAGTTTAACCTACTGGGTCCAAGTTGAACTATGCGGTGTTCCTGCACTTGGAACGGTATTCTCCTCTAGGGTTTTCGCACACTTATTCCTGGTTATGGTTATACATTTTGTTGTACGTCGCTCTGGATAAGAGCGTCTGCCAAATGCCTGTAATGTAATGTAGTAATGCAATATTCCGTAGCAACAAGATAAACCCGACATTAGCCCTAAAATATGCCAATACAGCAGTGAAACGCTGCTCACTGAATAACGAAATAAACGAGACAATTTTTTTTAAAATTATACCATGTCATTCTACATCAATATCTGGGACTAAACATTGAATAAATATACAATCTTACCATTGGTTTTACGCGTAGAGATGTCCCTTTTGCGACTGAGTGGTCATATATTGTCTTGGACAATCCGTTTGTGAATTCCTTTGTTACCTGGCCTCGTATCTCTTCAATACATAATCTGTGCGTAATACCAACTTTGCTAACGTTGTACGTTTTTTTCATGGCAACGTTTGTTATTGCACAAATTCATTATCATCATGTGAGGTGAGATAAAGCTTTCTAACGTGTAGGTTTTGGCACTATTTGTTGGTATACTTTGTTATTGAGACGTTCAGCGGTTAGTAAGCAATTTCTGTGCAACAAGATAAACCCTGACATACCTAAATATGCGCAATACCAGTGAAGCTGTCAGAATACGATACGGACAATATTCATGTTCTAAGTAATATCTGATAACATTTAATAAATATACAATCTTACCATGGTTTTACGCGTAGAGATGTCCCTTTTGCGATATTCTGAATCGTTGTGAATTCGATATTTTCAAAATGCTAAACCATGTTCTAGGTTGTCGTTCTTTGCAATTGCTACAATCAATTCTAGTGAGATAAAGCTTCAAGATGTATAACATTGTTGCTTAAGTGTCGCTATTCTCTGCATATAAAAAACACTTGCCAGCAGGTGCGATTGATATTGTTTTTTTTTGTTTTTTCTCAATGTCTTTTATTATTTGAAATGTGCATTTAGTGTTTATTCTATCTGTCTCTGGGCGCTCTGAAATGTGCATTCTCTGCTAAACTGAGCAATGGATTGGAATATGTGTCTGGACGTAGTGTTGCACGGTATACAAAACTTCAGCACTTTCTGGTACTTAAAAAAAAAAAAAAAAAAACGGTTTCGTATTTGAATTTCCGATGTTCGGTAGTTCTGGTCAAATGTAAAAGCCAGGGAAATGTGTCTCCCGCATTACTGATTTAGAGGATGAAAAGTGTAGTTTGTCAGAATCTTCGCTAGATGGCAGTAGCAACTAAGGTTGCCAAGTGAGGTGACCTGCGCTTGTGCATTCACTTCCCTGATACAGCGCAAGCTTTGACTCAGTTCACTTCAGTAGCAATAGGTGTTCCAATTTGGAAATATTTTATTATAGATAGATGCTTTATTGTTATTAAAATATGCTGTTTTACATCTATTTAAAGGTGAAAGACCTGTTTTAAAGATTATTTACTTTACAACTGTTTAATTTTTGAAATATATTTAACATATTTTTCTATTGTTCAGTGTTGTAACACTATAGGCCTATGCATATTAATATGTTGAAGAGACTTCAACTTACAGGTTGTTAATGAACCAGGTTGTTAATAAACCATGAATTAGAAAATGAGGTCAACCCTTGTGGACATTACGTTTCTGATCTATTAAGGTAATTTCAGTATCGTTAGGTACCGAGTATCAATTAGCACGTTTAAGTTTCAAGTATCATTTCAGTATTGAGTATCGTAATACTAAACCTGGTATCAGTATCAAAGTCAAAAAATTTCGGTATCGTGACAACACTAGTGTGCCTTTAGTTGCGCGAGAAAAACTGCAGCTGTGCATCACCGGGCCATCTAAGTGTTAGACATGCCATCTAAGTGTTAGACATAGTAAAGGCCTTGACGGAAACGCCAGGACA
>NW_026986062.1:0-7147 GCF_018555375.3 Anguilla rostrata
ATGCATCATTTACCAATCAGATTTATAATTATTCATGTTGTTAGTAAACCAATCATGCATTAGTGCTTTTTGATTATAAGGAGAAGGCACGGCCCTTATCCCCCAGTTCAAATATATCCAGTTTGCTATGTGTAGGTGCTGGGCTCTTTCTGCAGAAAAAAAAATATTATACAGGTATACATTATGTATCTTGTTTTACATGGTCAATATAAAGAGAGAATTATCTCTGCCTAAAAATGGTATGTTGCCTATCAAAGGAAAGCATGCCTGTTGTAGAATTACAGTATTACACATAAACTTTCACATTTTGCTTTCAGCTCATCAATTTCTTTTTGTTGTTTCTCTTGTAACTGCTCCATTTTCTCTTTCAAGGATTTCTCATTAAATTTATAAAGTTCAGTTTCGAGAGCAGTCTGCTTCTGATGCTCTTCTTTTAGCCTCAATAACTCATTATCATGTTTTAAGCTTAAGGCCAAAAAATCTCTTCTGTATTTCTCTTTAAAGTCATTCAATTCCTCAGCTTGTTTTCTAGCATCTTCTTCATATTTCCTCTTCATTTCTACCATTTTCCTTTTATAGTCTTCCTCCATTTCTGTATGTTCTTTTTCTTCTTTTTCTCTCCTGGCCTGATCATCCTTCTTTCTCTTCCGGTTCTCTGCTTCTCGTTCCCTCTCAAAATCCTCCTGCAGCTGTGCTATCTTTTTCCTCTCCTCCTCTCTTCTCTGCTCATCCTCTTTATATCTTTTCTCTCTCTCTGCATTTCTTTCCTTGTCCCATTCCTCTTCTTGTTTTTTCAACTGCCTTTTCTTTTCTTCAAGATCCCTCTCGATTTTCTCTTTATGTCTCCTTTCCTTTTCTCTCTTTTGTCTTTCTTGTTCCCTTTCTTTCTCAAACTCATCCCTCATTTTCTTTTGTTTCTCATCCCACTCTCTTCTCTCTTGCTCTTCTTTCTGTTTCCTTTTCTTCTCTTCTTCCTCTTTCTTTATCTGTTCCATTTTTCTTTCCTGTTCCCATTCCTCAGCTCTTTTCTTCATGTCTTCTTGTATCTCTTTTTTCTCTTTTTCTGTGTCTTTCATTTTCTGTTCCCACTCCCTTCTTTCTCTCTTCTCACGATTTTTCCTCTCCTGCTCATCTCTATCGCTCTTTTTCTTTTCTTCTGCTTGCTTTTGCTCAAATTTCTCCCTTTCTCTTCTTTGTTCTTCTACCATCTCTCGTCTCTGTTTCTCCTCTCTTTCTACCCTCTTTTTTTCCTCATCTTCCCTATATTTCCACTCCTCTTCCATTCTAGTTCTCTCTTTCTCTATCTTATCCATTTTCCCCTTCCACTCTAATTCTTGTTTTTCCTTTTTCTTCTCTTCCTCATCTCTTCTTTCTTTTTCCTTCTGCTCTCTTTTTCTCCACTCTTCACGCTCTTTCCTTAAATGTTCTTCTTTGTCTTTCAGCTCTTTTTCCCGATGTTTTCTTTCATTCTCTTCTTGAAGTCTCTCCTCTTCCATCCTGCTCTGCATTTTTTTAATCTCCTCTTCATGTTTTGCCTTCAGCAGCTCTTTCTCTCTCTGCATCTCTTCCTCCTTCTCTCTCAATATTCTTTCACACTCTTTCTTAATGGTTAGTTCTGCCTCCTGGAACATCTCATTGGTGTAGTAGCCACCTCCGTTCTTATTCACCATCATGTCTATCATATGAAGCAGCTGAGACACTTGGGTGCAATTGCTCTTGTCTTCATTATTGAAGACATGAAACCTGTTTCCACAGTCTTGAATCAGATTCTGGATAGTAGCATTGCTTTTGCCAATGTAACTTTCAATTGATTCATTTTTAAGAGCATCCCCTCTTGTGAACATGACTATGGTGAACATTTCAGCCATTTTACCAAAGGTACTCTTAATGAGCTGCAATGTGTCCTTCTCCTCCTTTGTGATTCTTCCAATTTGTAGAATTAGGAGAAACACATGAGGTCCTGGGGCCAAAAAGGAGATGCATTTGGCTATTTCCTGCTGGACCTCCTCATTCGTAACTTCTGTGTCAAAGAGACCTGGTGTGTCAACTACAGCAACATGCCTGCCTGCTACTTTTCCTAAGCCTTTCTTACAGCGGGTTGTCACTGATGATGAACTGGGCTCAGACTTGAATTCCTCCCTCTGCAGTATGGTGTTTCCTGTGGCACTTTTCCCATTTCCTGTCTTCCCCACGAGCACTATCCTCACACAGTCCGAGTTCTGATTTTTATTCTCAGCACCTGCAAAATGAAGAAACACAGTATAACTCAGAGAAATTTCAGACAGTTAAGAGCAATCCTGCACTATCCTATGACAATTATGCAGACAATTTCATAATATATAATTGCCAGGTTCAAGAATGTCTGCATTAAGGATGCATATAAATAAATACTAAGTTCATTATGAGTGTGTAAGCAGTGCATTTAACAAACATGACAAAATTCATGTGGAAACCACCTACTAAGACGAGTGTTGCTAAATTGGTTTGTTGGTGACATCAAGTCGTTTCGGTGACCCTCACATCTTACACTTAACAATAAGTGAATAATTTCCATCAAAGAATGCTTGATGTTTAGTGGAACTCACTCCAGCAGTTGAGGTGCACAATCATAGTATCAGACGAGTGCATATTGCACACTACTGACCCAGACAGACTGCAGAACATCAACCAGGCAGCAGAGGTGCGCTTACTCATAAAGACTGCAATAACACTGTTGAATGTGTCTTTCACTCCCTGGGTGATGCTAAAACAAACTGTGATTTCCTGCCAGGCTGCATGTCAGAGTCAGGACAGGAATTCGCTGGCATGGATAGAATTCACTGGCATAGCTGGAATTCACTGGCACGTTAGAATTCACTGGCATGGTTAGAATTCACTGCTATGGATAGAAGCCAGTAGATTAATGGCAAGTAAGAATGACTGAATGGTCTGACTGGCCTGTTTTCAAGAGTTCTTACATTCTTAGGTTCTTATTTGCTGGGTACAGTATAAAGCTATGCTTTAACAGGACAAATCTCAGTAAAATATGGAAATACTTATTTCCATAAGATAAGTGAAAGCAAATTGAAAAGTGTTATTCATGAATCATATGAATTTACATGGAAAATAGTTATCAGCTGAATTTTTTTCATCCCATACCAATTCTGTCCACTGGTTGAATATGCATTTTGTGTCAGTGTTGCATAATTAGTACTATGTTAATATGACCAAACAAATAAGGAACCCCTGAAAGTTTACCCAGTGATTTGTGCTTAATAGTTTCTTCTAATTCTCTGATTTTCCTGTCCTTCTTCTCCAGCTGTGCCTCCCAATACATATCCAGGGAAAATGAACTTTCTGTTGCTCTAATAATCTCCTCTATAGCCTTCAGAAGCTGTGGAACTACTGGGTTATTCGCAATGTCCTGGTCGTTGAAAACGCAGAACCTGTTGCCACACATCTTTAGAAGCTCCCGAGTATCTTTATTCTGCTGCAGAAAGTCACGAACAGGTTGAGCATCTGGATATTCATGGGTAAAAAGGACCATCATGTAATCAGTCACTCTTGAGCCAAATATCTCCTGAATCCCTGT
Organism: Anguilla rostrata; assembly: GCF_018555375.3. Lineage (NCBI taxonomy): Eukaryota > Metazoa > Chordata > Actinopteri > Anguilliformes > Anguillidae > Anguilla > Anguilla rostrata. The sequence continues at coordinate 3,572 of NW_026986062.1, forward strand.
TATTTCTGCCTTGTCTTCATCAGTGAGGGTAGCAGCTGGTATGACCAGGAGGAAGGCATGAACTCCAGGGCCACAGAGAGAGGTAAAGAGGCGAGACACAGTGGATGCAGTGAGCTGTGATTCACACAGAGTTGGCATTTCCACCACGGTAACCAGGCGACTACACACTTCTCCCTCTCTCCTCTCACACACTGAAGAGGGGCTGGGATCCACACTGGACCCCCTCTGTCCCAGGATGGCGTTTCCTGCAGAAGTCTTCCCAGCTACACTGCTCCCAAACAACATCAAGTTCAGTCTGTCAGCCACAGCCACTGGAATAAAGAGGAAGAGTCTGTCATCTTCTGACTTCTCACTGTTTTACTGGATTTGTATTGAACCACTTGCCTAGAATGCATTTCAGTATATCCTCAGTTTTCATCAAAACACAGGCATAATTCCCCAGCTGAGTTTCTGTCAATTTTAGCTGTTTTTGTAGTAAATGGTAATAGTAAAATGAAGGTTAATGTGAAATGACCTTTGCTTTGACCCATGAGTTGACAGTTTTTCAATAGCCAGTGATACATTTTCAATGTTTTCTTTAATAATTCAGAGAGCATTTTCTGTAGCCTTATTTTGGCAGTTTCTTTTCTTACCTTCCACTCGCTGTTGTTCTCTAGACCGTGCCTGTGGTTTCTGCTTCCTCTCCATCTTCTGTTCAGTCCCCATCAGTGAGCCCTCTATCGCTCCTAGCGCAGCTGATTCTGGCTCATTGAACATCTCACAGCGGAGGAAACCTCCTCCATTCTCCTCCACCATCTGCTTTATTTTCTTTATTAATTCAGGAACCTGGGTGTAATTAATCTCTTCTGTGTTGTTCATGTGACACCTTTGACTACACTTCTCAGCTACTTTATGAACATGACTCTTACTAAGCTTAAAACGATGAGAATCCTTAATGTTCAAAGCACTTTTACTCTTCTCTGTCACCAGTGCCACTGAGTACTTAAAGGACTCATCACTGAAAAAGCCCAGGATTCTCTTCAGTCTTTGTTTATCACCCTTTGTAAATGTGCTGCTCTCCAGTAACAGCAGAAGTGCATGAGGACCTGGGGCAGACAGGGTAATACACCTTTCTATCTGATAGAATAATTTCCTGTCCCTGAGCTTAGGGTCCAGTAAGTCTGGAGTGTTGATCAGAGCCACAGGCCTCCCATTCATGCAACCTTCTGCCCTCTCACACTGATTGTTTACTGAAAGGACCTTACTGCCCAGGATGCTGTTTCCCACTTTACTCTTCAGTTCTCCAGACCTCCCCAGCAGCACAATCCTCAGCTCAGACACTGCAAAGTAGGACACCAGGGTTACTGTGAGAGAAAGCATGTTAACCCAGCATGTGTTAACGACAGAAGGTTTTATCCAAATGAAACTATTCCTCTGTCAATTAAGGATGCCCGCTAGTTGAGTTTAAGTTCATTTTGCTCTACGATGATGTGCAAGGATTTTATTCTCCAAGCTGTTACCATGGCACCTTATATAACATTATATATATATATTATATATATATATATATATATATATATATATATATATATATATATATATATATATATATATATATATATATAAAATGCCCCATTACCAGCATCAGTGGCCATACTTTCCTGAATTCCACCTAGAGTGACAGCTGTTGAAATGGGTCTTCCTCATTTCATAGAATAATAGTTCCATTAATAACTTGAAAGCTGTTTCAGTAATACATATAATGTGACCTTTGCCAGCTGTAGACAGTTTTGCTCAATAAATCATCCAAAGCAATTTGTCATTGTCACCTCAATGTATGGTACTATGGAAGGAGTCTGACTGTTCTCTGCACAGACCCCTGTGTATGCCATGTAGCTCAGCTAACTTTACTCACTCATTGGGGGCTTCAATACTCTTTCCAGCCTATCCCAGCATGCACTGGGCGAGAGACAGGAACAAATCCTAGACAGGCTGCCAATCCATTTTAGGGCACATGCACCATTCACTCACACACTTATACCTGCAGGCAACTTAGAACCTCCAATTAGCCCAACCTTCATGTCTTTGGACTGTGGGAGGAAGCAGGAGTACCCGGAGGAAACCCACGCAGACAGAGGAAGAACATGCAAACTCCACACAGAAAGATCCTGGCTGGGATCGACCGAATATTAAATAAATCAAATTGTTTTTTAGGTTTTACCTGAATTGTTTATTACATATACTCACAGGAAATGTCCAATTTTTCTTCCTGGGCTTTCTCATCTTCTCTCTTGCTATTTGCTCTCTCCATATCTTGCTCACTTCCTGTCACAGGTGTTGATGTTGTACCTGATTCTGCCTCCTTATATGTCTCAAAGATGTGGTATCTTCCATCATTCTCCTTTACTACACTCTTAATTCTTTCCATAAATGTAATAATCTGATCATGATCCATCACGTCTATATTGTCGAACCTGTGATACCTTCCGCAGCATTCTTTGATAAATAACTCAATGGGATCCCTTTGTCCATCAATACAATCATCTGTTTTTTTGCTTTCATGGGTGATCAGCACCATTGTGTAGTTAAAGGCCTGATCACCCAAAGTGGTCAGAATCCTCCTCATTCTGTCTCTGTCCTTCTGAGTAAATCCCTCAGGCGGCAGCACCAGCAGAAGCACATGGGGCCCAGGGTCAGACAGACAGACACACAACTCAATCTGCTTGTCTAATTCATCTTGAGAGATCTGGGGATGCAGTAAGTCAGGAGTGTGGATCACAGACACGTGTGTCCCATCCAACAGTCCTCCGGCTCTCGCACACTGCTGTTTTATTAAACGGGGATCCGTTTCAAAAACCTCTGTCCCCAGGATGATGTTTCCCACTTTACTGTTCAGTTCTCCAGATCTCCCCAGCAGCAAAATCCTCAGCTCAGACACTGCAAAGCAGGACACCATGTTTGACAAGGTGAAAGCATTGTATTTCCATTTAAATGTAAACTTATTAGAACTTTGTATACATTTTTGCTGGTTTATTATTTTGAAACTTTGAGCGTCAAACACTTCATTTCCTGCATTCTGGTGAATTTTTATGCACCAATTTGTGCCTTTTCTCCATCAATTTATGGTGGAAATAAAAGTCCTCTGCTTCTTTCATGTTTTTATTAGGGGGGGACAAATGCACGTGTTCTAAATATTGAGGGGGACATATCCCCTGCGTCCCCCCTGAAATCAACACCCATGGATTTTAAAATCCACAATCTAGCACTCATGTAGGTTTCACGATTAAAAATGGTCACTTCTGGTGAATTAACTTTAAGTGCGGTTCAAAAATTGTTCAGTATCTCTTCTTTTGCATCTCGTGATTCTTTTGAATGTCATAATTAAGGAATATTTAAATTGTTAGAACATTCCCTGAACTATTTGAAATATGATTATAAGAATTTTTCATAAATTACATTTACTGTCTATCAGCTATTTTATATCTTGAAAGACAATTCAGGATGAGTTAGAAAAAACATGTTACTCAAGAGACTTATGTTTTATGGCCAACATGACACAGTGCAGTATAGATCAGTGTATTTAAATTACTGTTTGGA
>NW_026986063.1:0-7352 GCF_018555375.3 Anguilla rostrata
ATATGTTTTAATTAAGGCATTTTGCATTGATACCGTACACCCTACTTGTTGAGCAGAATTCTAAATAAAATTAAAATTTAGACCATTACACAATTCTTGTCACTCAGAGGCATACGTTTATCACCAGGCTCAGGGAGGATATCCAACTGCAGAGAAAGACTCAGGAAACTGTTGTAGTCTGCATTCCCGGTCACTTGTCTCCCCAGTACTGTCTCTGTGTCTGTGCTCCCTGAGCTGCTTCACTCCCCTGTACTTGTGTGATTTCACTATTCGGGTGGTTCCGGGTTTTCGTGGTTTCCCCCCTTCTTTCCAGTCTCGCTTTACTTTCTTCCTGCTGATTTCTAGTTTTACTAATTTCTACTAATCCCTACTAACTTATAGATTGTAAAGTACTAACCTCACTAATATACTAACATGTGAATATTACTAATGGACTAACACACACTAGTTTTGGGTTTTTGATAGTTTAGATCACTATACTAATACATTAACCAGTCTCCCCTTTTCCATGCTGCGCTGTAGCTCCGCCCCTTTTCTTTCTAGCCTGCTCTAACGCTGAGTTCTGCAATTGCCTGCACCTGTCTCTTGCTCTGACTGCACCTCTCTCTCTCTGCACGTGTTTTACCTGCTTCACCCAGGCCGTCTATTATCATTGTTGTCTATGTGATTCCAGTCCGCGTTTTGTCAGTCCCCTGTCATTGAATTAGTTTTCCTAATGTTCTTCACCTGGATGTTGTTTGTTACTCCTCCCTCACTCACTTAACCCCTCCTTGATTGTTATCTTCCCCAGTGTATAAATGTCAGTCTTTTCCACCTGTTCAGCGTCAGAACGTTGATCATATTCATTGTGCCGATTATTTGTAAGCCTTTGTTTATTGAGATTCCTGCGACACCCCTTTGCCCGACTTCGAGTTTGCCTGCCCCTTTTGGTTTTGTTTGCTTCTGGTTCGACCTTCGCTTTTCTTTGACTTCTCTTTTGCCTGCCCCTTTGTACCTTCGCTATTTCTGATCTCCTGGTTTTTGACTTTTTGCCTGTCTTTTTACTATTCTTTTGGAAACTCGATTCGGCACCGCCCTCTCTGATCACCTGGCTTCGAACTTCGGACTGATTAAAGACGACGTTTTCTTGGATTTCCCTGGTCTGCGTGTGGGTTCTTACTCGGAACATTACAGAAACGGAGGTAAGTGCCAATAAAAAGGCTATCACTTGGTACATGGAACACAAAACCAACAAAACAAAAGAACCAGGAGAACGCAAGGCAGTCAAACTAGATAAAAGACTAAACATGGAATAGCTAGCAGCTAGCAACCATACAACTACCAAACGACTACAAGGAGGGAACAAGGAGCTTAAATACACAGGGGAACATGTGAAACTAATACAGCAACAATCAGGTACGACCAAACAGAGAAAAATAAGACACACTAGGGCTGGAGAACAGGTCAAATTGATTTTCACAATTTTGTATATTATATTTTAATAAGAAATTAAAGAATACATTTTACTGTGATTCATTATCATGGAGTGCCAGAACAAGCAAACTGAATCATCTCATGCCTCTCTGAAAAACTGCCGACTACAAATAATTGCATTGGAGCAGAGCACCTGTCCCTGAAAGTCCAATAAACCAGTTCAATTTTCATCTTGTTGGAAACAATCTTATAGAAATTTCATCATAATGCCCATTTTTGGCACAATAAGGCACTCTTAACTCTGCGTCCTGCATAATTTATTGTCTGTGAATACTTACAACATGAACAGCTATTTTAGGAAGACATCTCTGTGTGGTTTAATCATTTTACTTCTGTAAACTGGACACTTTCACCTGTAATTGGCTGTGAAGAGAACATAGATCGCATCGAGTCATTTGCATCTTCACATTTTCACATCCCTGACTTTAAAATGCGAACTACAATTCTCACATGTGAAAACACAATGTGACTTGAAATAGGATAGGTTTTTTTTTCCTGCTCTCATTATTGAAGTGGGATTATTTTTATAGCTGAAATGTGGTGTATTCATATGTGGTTTTTGAACGCATGATTTGTCTGTAAGGGTTTTAATGGTCACCACTTATTTAAAGGGCATTTTCACAAAAGTCTCAACACACTATACATTTAAAACAAAATGAAAGGATAAAAAAACACATTTGGGGGGTCCTACTATGATTTTGAAAGTGGCTGATGAATGGTGTACTTGAGAGGCACAGGGGGCGCCACCAGGGACTTTGCGCCCCAAGCATTGGTTCTCAGTACAGGGATGGGCCCCAGTTAGCAGTCAGCAGTTATTTTGGGTTTGCCGGGTACTTTTGTGCAATATCAGTATGTAACATTGTAAACACATTTCTGTATTCTGCACAATACAGAATGCATTCTTTACAAGTGCAGCAGTTATGCCCCCTAAATAACTGTCTGAAGAGTTATTCTCTGTGTTATTCTCATATGTGAGTTTGAACTCTGCTTTGGGGGTACAATCCCAAAACAACATCACAAGAAAGAAAGATATTACTAACAAAACAGATTAACAATCCAAATGACATTCATAAGGTATTGTCAAAAAATGTTAAAAGAAATATTTTTATTCTAATTGTGCACACCCATATAAACATGTTGATACTCTCTTGATCAGAGTACATCATAAAGATTAAAAGGACTCCTGTGTTTTGTGTATGAATTCCTCAGTCCGTCTTCAGACTGCTGTACACCACGTTGTCCTGTTGGGCCTGAAAGGCCGTCGTTTGAGGAGCAAGGTGGGCGACAGTGCTGTAAGTCACGTCAGAAGGAGACTAGGTAGAGAGAGGCACACAGTCACTAGCCCAGTCACATGACACACAGCATAGGACACATATTTATAAAGATGGATGACGCAGCTCCATCAACAGACACACAGCTGAGTTACAGTTGGCAGATGTAATGCAGAGTGCAGTGACTCACACTTACGTATCAATGGTACAGTAGTTAAATTTATTAATAAAGTCCAGTTTTACAATGAAGTCCTCGTACAGTGTATTTAACAATCCCAGAAATCGCCAGTGGCGTTCTGAATGATTATTTAATATTTCATTTTGGGCCTTAGTTTCACTACCACATCTATCCTGCTGTCATTTTGTACTCACTGTGGCATCACTGGTTTCTGCTCCCTTGGACACGTCGACAGTGGTGTCTACAGCACAAACGCAAATGAGTTTACATCACATGTTGTTTATAACGGCAACAACGGCATTGAAGGTTGTGCTGAAACTAGAGCTAAAAATAGGTAACATGGTATGACTATGTAATCTTAGGGTTGTAGCTAGGTAAGCTGTTTATCTTAGTTGACTTAGTTGAGTAGGCACTAGTGCAATAACTTTTTTTTTTTTTTGCATAAACCGCTTTGTTGCTGTTTTTTGTTGTGTTAATCAGATTAACCTACAGGGTCCAAGTTAAACTACGCGGTCGTTCCCTGCACTTGGAACTGTACTTCCCTCTAGGGTTTTCAACATGCTTGTTCCTGGTTTTGGTTATACACTTTGTTGTACGTCGCTCTGGATAAGAGCGTCTGCCAAATGCCTGTAATGTAATGTAATGTAATGGTAGCAGGTAGCATGTCTACAAGCAGAACAGCTGAAATAAGGGCTAAAGAAATGAATGGAAGATTACAGGTACTTACACACAGCATCATTGTTAGGAGTTGTGGGCAGCCTGAACAACACAGACAATTGTTGTATTAGAGATATACTTTATAGGACCTACAGTCATGGTCATGTACTGAAACTATGAGAGCATCAGACTGAGCAAATAAAATTTCTTAATTTCAGTTTGATTGCGCAGACACCATGTAACAGTTGGATTGAGAGGATGGTAGTATGTTTTTATTTCTATAAATTCATCTCATGATAAAGAAAAAAGAAACTGAAATATCTCACCCACTAGATTTCCTTTTTCCTGAAAAGGAAGAAACAGAGATTTTTTTACATTTTTGACGCCACGCATGAAAATAATTCAACATTATTTATATATAATTCAACAGTATATAACAAAAAATGTCACTGTAGAACTCTGTAATTCTCATGTCACAATATGTTGTTGAAGTTTTCCTCAGACAGCTTTGAGAGTTAGCTAAAATCACTGGCTAGTCAAAATCATTGAATGTAGTTCAGACTAGTTGGGTTGCACTGATCATGAGTTATCTTGTTAGTATAACTGAAAATGCTACTGACTGCAAAGCAATGAAACTAACTCAGCACTGGAGCTTAAAGATGACTAGACTAGCACAGGAATTTGCAGGTTGGGGCCCACAGCCAAAATAAAAAATAAAATATATGTTCTTTATATTTCCAAATTTCATAGTGGCATATTTTAGAATTTCAGATTAAACATGCCTTGTTTGGTAAACAGATTCATGATGATAACATAATTCTTACAATGATTAAATATCCCTATACTGCTTAACAGCTGCATCCACGATATAACAACATCAAAAATTATGTATGTGCTAGTCTATTAAACAGTCACTGTGTTGCAGCCTGTAGTATGGGTTAGATAAACGAATCAAATGTTAACCATTTAATGTACTTATGGCCTCTTGCTATAGAGTGGCCACAAACACTTGAGAAACGCAAGACTAGTGCACACTACAGAGCGGCCATCAGAAAAACTCACTGTGTATCCAGTACAGACAGGCTCCTGTCATTCCCAGGAGGATCACAATCACTGTGAGAATTACTCCAACACCCGCTGGTGTGTTCAACCAGGCTGAAATTTGTAAAGGGGATTTGAGGAGAGTTAGACACTGAGTGAAATAAGCACCAACTTTATGAGGGAAGTATTCTAGATCTCCACATATTCTAGTACATACTGTGGGCTTTTATTTTGTTTTTAAGCAATGAACCAGCTTTTCATTGAGAAAAAAGAATCCTCACAGCCAATACCTGGTCTAACACAGTTCAACAAGTAAAACATATTGATAAATAATTAATGACACAATTGACAGTTATTGGTCTGGTAGCAGAGCAAGCATGCTCCGTAGCATGACAGCTAGCACTAGCTTTGCTGCTACGGAGCATGCTTGCTCTGCTACCAGACCTGATGCTTCTGAATGTGGGACCACCACCACATACTTGGACACACAATTGACCTGCTAGTGTTACAGCTAGCACTAGCTTTTCTCTCTCTCTCTCTCTCTCTCTCTCTCTCTCAGAAAGTACACCCATTAGGCTATTATTTATTTATTTATCTCCGCCCCAGTTTCAACCTTCAGGGTCCAAGTTGAACTACGCGGTTGTTCCCTGCACTTGAACCGGTACTTCTCTCTAGGGTTTTCGACATACTTGTTCCTGGTTATGGTTATACACTTTGTTGTACATCGCTCTGGATAAGAGCGTCTGCCAAATGCCTGTAATGTCATGTAAAGTAATGCAATGTGGGTGGCTTCTTTTTCTCTAAAGAAAGAAGGAAAGAGCAAAAGAAGATAAATGATTGTTACTGTCATTACAAGAATGGGATATTTGTTGACTGACTTATTGTATCGAAACAATTTGATTAGTAAATCTTGAAATCTTGAACGTCGTGATAGAAAGTAATTTTGTGTTGGAAAGATATTTTTTGAAAATGAAGGGTCAGAAGTAACAGCAGAAGCAGACAGAAGCAGTGAGAACAAAACTGTGGTAGGGGAACATCAGGAGCTTTTAACAATTAAAATTTAAGTTGATGTCAGTTGGAATAAAATGTCACTAACCTCTGAATTCATAATGACATATTGACTCCAAATGCTTTCTTTCACAAAATAAGTGATGTATTGGTCAACTTGACCTACACACATTACATATTGCTCTCTGTTATATTTGAATGCTCTGCACTTGAAGTTATACTTCAGTGAAGGCATCGTTTGTATTTTTTTTTATTCTTTCCCTCCCTTTCTCTGCCCGGTTTGGAGTGCCTAATTACGCTCATGCTGCAATGCTTGGCACAACAACACTGGAAATTTAGGAGAGTGCAGACAAACGTGTGCTTTCCTTCAAAACGTGTAATGTGAGCTGCCTCTTACTTGCATTTTGCAAGCCAGGCTCACACAGACATGAGTTGGAGGAAGATACATTGTACAACTTAAGAGGCAGAATTGTGGGATACGATGACAAATACTGCCACTCAGGCTGCCAGAAACCCCCCCATCCCTGGGAAATGCTGGACCTAATTTTGCATCACCTTGTGTGGCTGCCAACACCGTCGGAAATTTTGGGTTTTTCGGGCTGGACTCTTTTGGTAGGGGGACCCCGAAAATTAAAACCACCAAGCTCCCCCCTTGATATTACATTTGAGGGCAACCTAAACTAACTAGTAAAAACCCCAAAACCCAAACTACTCTAAGGTTTTCCTTACCTATTACACCTCAGAAGTTCAACCAACAAAGGTTTCAGTACTTTTTTTTTCTCAAAAGGCCTTTTTGGGGGGAGGTTGTCTTTTTAAATCTACAGAGGAAAAAAAAAAGGCTTTAGGGTTACGGTAATTAAAAATAAGTGTGTAAGACAGCAACCTCACTAAAGTACTTGAAAAATTAAACCAAATTTTTTTTTGGAGCTTATAAAATGGAAATATCTTTAACCATAATATTCAATTTGACTGGGCGGGAAAAAAGGTGAAATATTTTAGGAAATAAAATTGGCCCTTTTTTTGGCTTTGGGGGTGTTGGCTGAATGGCCCAACCCAAAGCCATCATATAAACTCAGATCAAATTAAAACTTTATTGACAATTTGAAATAATGCATTGGAAAATTTTTTTCTCCCCAAAAGTTCATCCAAAAAAAATTTCTAAAGGTTATTGGTGGCTATTTAATTTCATGAAAAATTGGGGTGTTTTTCTTTTTTTTAAACTTTGGAGCATAAAATTTAAATTTTTTTACAATACCTCCATATTTTCCTGAAAAAATTTACTCGGGAGGGTTTACTGACAATATTTTTTTTTTTTTTTTTTTTTTTTCCCCCCTTTTTTTTTAAAGGGAAAAAGGGCTTTCCTGCCCACAGTAAAAAAACAGTTTGTTTCTGGGGGTTTAATGCTATTTGAACTGTGAGTGCAGGAAGGTTTGTAAGTAAAACATTCCGGTTTGGGCAATGTTGGCGGTTCCCCCCGTGTAGTAAAGTTTCTGGGTGTGATTTGTGAAAAACCCCTTCCCAAAAATAATTTGGGGTCCCTTGGGCTGTGCAGCTAAAACATGGTTTTTTTACCATGCTGGTTACTGGGCAGAGGTTTTGGGGATGCTAGCCCTTAACCCCACTTTTCAGCGATGAAACTGACCCCCACACATAAATTACCCGTTTCCCAAATTTGGGGGGAGCAAATACAGAAAACTTTTTTTATTTTTTTATTTTTATTTTTT
>NW_026986064.1:0-6766 GCF_018555375.3 Anguilla rostrata
GTGGTTGTGTGTGTGTGTGTGCGTGTGCATGTGTATGTGTGGTGTGTGTGTGTGTGGTGTGTGCGTGTGTGTGGTTGTGTGTGTGTGTGGTATGTGCGTGTGTATGTGTGTGTGTGGTGTGTGTGTGTGTGTGTGTGTGTGTTTGTGTGTGTGCATGTGTGTGTGTATGTGTGTGGTGTGTGCGCGTGTATGCGTGGTGTGTGTGTGTGTGGTTGTGTGCGTGCGTGTGTGTACACGTGTGTGTGTGTGCATGTGTGTGTGTGTGTGTGTGTGTGTGTGTGTGTGTGATGTGTGTGTGTGGTGTGTGTGTGTGTGTGTGTGGTGTGTGTGGTGTGGTGTGGTGGTGTGTAGTGTGTGGTGTGTGTGTGTGGTGTGTGGTGTGGGTGTGGTGTGTATGTGTGGTGTGTGTGTGTGTGCGTGTGTTGATGTGTGTGTGTTGTGTGTGTTGTGGTGTGTGTGTGTGTGTGTGTGGTGTGTGGTGTGTGTGTGTGTGGTGTGTGTGTGTGTGTGTGTGTGTGTGTGTGTGTTGTGTGTGTGTGTGTGTGTGTGGTGTGTGTTGTGTGTGTGTTGTGTGTGTGTGTGTGTGTGTGGTGGTGTGTGTGTGTGGTGTGTGTGTTGGTGGCATGTGTGTGTGTGTGCGTGTGTGGTGTGTGTGTGTGTGTGTGTGTGTGTGCATGTGTGTGTGTGTGCGTGTGTGTTTAATGTGATTCCCACTGACTGTAGCACTCTGCTTCAATCCTGAAGGCAGCCCCCCCGTGGGCATCATCATCGGCTGTGTGGTGGGCGCTCTCATCCTCGCCGTCATCGGTGTCGTCATTTGGAAGAAGAGAAGCTCAGGTGAGAGTCACTGACACACAGAGATACTGACACAGTGAGACTGAGTAACAGACACAGACCCACTGACACACCTTAACTCTGACAGACACCAGTGCAGTCACATTACAAAGCTGGCACACTGAAACATTTCACAGAGTTTAATAGTTTCACAGTGACAGTCAGACATGCTGTGTGTATGATTCTAACTCTGTGTGTTTCTGTTCCAGGCTACAAGACTACTAACAGTGAGTATATTTACTCCTTTACTCAATGCTTATGAATGTCATTATAATCAAGTACAAATAATGTCCAGGTTTTAGACTGTAATTACTCCTGTTTACATGTCTCCAGGGTTGCAGTGTTGTCCCTGGTGTGTGTGTGTGTTTGACTGACTGACTATCTATATTTTAATCAGTTCTGTCATTCTGAAAGAGTTTTTAATTGGCTGAAATCGATGTTACTGGAGTTACTGTTATATGTGCCTGAGTGTGTGATATGAGTCTGAGTGTGTGATATGAGCTGAGTGTGTGATATGAGCCTGAGTGTGTGATATGAGCCTGAGTGTGTGATATGAGCTGAGTGTGTGATATGAGTCTGAGTGTGTGATATGAGCTGAGTGTGTGATATGAGCCTGAGTGTGTGATATGAGTCTGAGTGTGTGATATGAGTCTGAGTGTGTGATATGAGCTTCACTGAGCTGTTGAACTGGGATTCTGACTGAGCTTCTCATTTCAGCGTCTGACGGTTCTGGAAGGCCCAACCAACGTTTCGCCACCTAAGATAAGACCGGGATTACAGTAAATACTGTGTAATGCACCGTAAGTCACTTTGCTGTATACCTACCCTGCAGAGAGATTCCTCTCAGTACCGGTAATTCATCACTCTTCTGCACTCAGTGTGTGTACAAATTAAATTGAATTGAATTATTTTTGCACTTCTTACCAACTGTGAACAACTGGGTACACAGTTAGGCACCAGAAATGAGGCCTGTCATGTTTGCTTGTGGTGGCTGTGTTAGTGGCTTGGATAAAACAGAACCTGACGATGGCAGGCTATCCGCATAGCTGCAGAGAGGAGGAGGGCAATACTTTGAAGAACAATTGCGGTTGTCAGCACAGATGTAGCTGGCTACACTGGTTAACATTACATATTCTTAAACTAAATAAAACAACTCACATTTTACATATTGTGTTATTCATTCACACCGTACCACTGTATTTATGTACATACTCCTCATCGTGTACCATTTTCCCATGGCATAATTTAAGTTTCCAATCTGAGAGAGGCAGTGACTGCACTTCTGTCATCCGCCATTAAGTTGTTCTTGACAGTTTTTCTTGAAAGGATTGATGGGATTTTTTCCAGTCGGAGCACGCATGGATGCACACTTCTAATTCTGATCAAATGGAGTGCGCATCCGGGTACTTCATCCGTGCTCCGCACTACCGCACTTCGTTTTGGACTCGCACCCCGGTTTGGCTATGCGCACTCAGAGCATGGAAGTATGTGGTTTGGGATACAGACAATGAGTTACTCCACTGATTTAATGTGTCTCAGTCTCCACACTGGAGTTTCCATGGTTACATTATGACCTCACAGGCCTTTCCTGCAGCTCCTGGAGTTCTGGCTCCACCCTGCAGGCCTGTAGATCTGTACTGGAGCCTGGATCCAGAGCAGAGTTTAATCACCCTGTACTGCTGTCTTTACAGGAGAGGAGCTGGAGGAGAGCTACAGCAAGAGGATCCCACACACACACGCACACACACGGACATATACACCTGTTTTTTAATCATTATAATCTACAGCTGGTGACAGTCTGGAGCCCCCTAAATTGATCATTCTGATTTTTGTATAAACTAAACTGGTCGACCCTACAAAATTTTTGGCCACAAATTTCGGCAAGAAGCTCTCATTACATTACATTACAGGCATTTAGCAGACACTCTTATCCAGAGCGACTTACACAACTTTTACAAGGCATTTTTTTTTAGTGTGGTTGCCTTAAGCAAACACACTATTATTATTGCACATATTCTTTATTATTAGTGTGGTTGCCTTAGGCACCTAGAACTCCATAGCAACCACCTAGCAACACCCTAGCAAACACCTGGAACACCATAGCAACCATCTAGCAACACCCTAGCAACCACCTGTAACACTATAACAACTGCCTAGCAACACTATAGCAACCACCTAGCAACGTGCTAGCAACTACCTAGAATACCCTAGCAACACCCTAGCAACTGCCTATAACTCCATAGCAAATGCCTAGCAACACCCTAGCAACTGCCTATAACTCCATAGCAACCACCTAGCAACATCCTAGCAGCCACCTAGAATACCCTAGCAACACCCTAGCAACTGCCTATAACTCCATAGCAAATGCCTAGCAACACCCTAGCAACTGGCTATAACTCCATAGCAACCACCTAGCAACACCCTAGCAACCACTTGGAACACCAAAACAACTGCCTAGCTACACCCTAGCAACCGCCTAGAACTCCATAGCAACCACCTAGCAACATCCTAGCAACCACTTAGCATACCCTAGCAACCACCTAGCAATGTCCTAGCAACCACCTGGAGCTCAATAGCAACTACCTGAAACTCCATAGCAACCACCTAGCACCACCCTAGCGACCGCCTAGAATTCCATGAAACCACTTAGAACTCCATAGAACCACCTAGCAACACCCTAGCAACTGCCTCAGACATCATAGCAACTACCTACCACTGTTCACTCCGTTCAGCACAAAGTCGACTTTGCGTTGGTGGCAACCACACTTCACAATTTCTGCAGGAATTGTCTAGTTATTATTATTATTATTATTCCACCCATTTTTTGGACCGCTACTCCTCCCAGAGTTTTCGCACCACATACACGTGCAATATGTCAAATCGAGCGGCTTGATCGGGAATGGTGTGCTATTACTTTGTGGAAAGTTTCGGTGCACGGTTTTTGAGAAATTCCACTTTTTTTGGGAAATTTTTCCCATAGAGAATGAATGGCGGAATGTTCACCCTTGTGATGTCACAATGCTGTCTTCTCACCTTTGTGATGTCACAATGCTCTGTCTTCTAGCAGCAGTACTCTGGTCTCTCTCTAGATTTGAACATTCTGCCATTCATCTCTATGGGGAAAAAATTGCCCACAAATTGTGCAATGCCTCATTGGACATGGTAGAGAGTCCTTTGTCCATTGGTGGAGGTCAGCCTTGTCCCCCTTCCTGATTGGCCGATGTTTGATATTTCATAACTTTTGAACCGTTTGTCATAAAGAACTATGGGTTGCGTCATTGGACTCGGTAAAGACCTAGCAACCACCTAGAACTCCATAGCAACCCCCTAGCAACACCCTAGCAACCACCTAGAACACCCTAGCAACAGCCTAGAACTCCATAGCAACCACCTAACAACACACTAGCAACCACCTGGAACACCATAGCAAATGCCTGGCAACACCCTAGCAACCGGCTATAACGCCATAGCAACCACCTAGCAACACCATAGCAACCACCTAGAACTCCATAGCAACCACCTAGCAACACCCTAGCAACAACCTAGAACTCCATAGCAACCACCTAGCAACACCCTAGCAACAACCTGGAACACCATAACAACTGCTTAGCAACACCCTAGCAACCGCCTATAACTCCATAGCTGCCGCCTAGCAACATCCTAGCAACCACCCAGAATACCCTAGCAACACCCTAGCAACCACCTATAACTCCATAGCAACCACCTAGCAACATCCTAGCAACCACCTAGAATACCCTAGCAAAACCCTAGCAACCACCTGGAACACCATAACAACTGCCTAGCAACACCCTAGCAACCACCTATAACTCCATAGCAAACACCTAGCAACACCTTAGCAACCACCTGGAACACCATAGCATCCACCTAGCAAAACCCTAGCAACCACCTAGAAAACCCTAGCAACCACCTAGCAGCACCCTAGCAACCACCTGGAACACCATAACAACGGCCTAGCAACACCCTAGCAACCGCCTATAACTCCATAGCAACCACCTAGCAACATCCTAGCAACCACCTAGAATACCCTAACAACACCCTAGAAACCGCCTATAACTCCATAGCAACCACCTAGCAACATCCTAGCAACCACTTAGAATACCCTAGCATCCCCCTAGCAACACCCTAGCAACCACTTAGAATACCCTAGCAACCACCTAGCACCACCCTAGCGACCGCCTAGAATTCCATGAAACCACCTAGAACTCCATAGAACCACTTAGCAACACCCTAGCAACTGCCTCAGACATCATAGCAACTACCTACCACTGTTCACTCCATTCAGCACAAAGTCGACTTTGCGTTGGCGGCAACCACACTTCACAATTTCTGCAGGAATTGTCTAGTTTTTTTTTAACATTGTATCCATTTATACAGCTGGATATATACTGAAGCAATTTCGGTTGAGTACCTTGCTCAAGGGTACAACGGCAGTGTCCTACCCGGGAATCGAACCTGAAACCTTTCGGTTACAAGCCCAGTTCCTTACCCACTGTGCTACACTCCGTCCTCCTCTCAAAACTTAAAGGAGTACCATGGTGATTTTTACACTTTCTCGGTTTTATGTGCTATTTGCACAAGAGGCATTGAAGAAACACAATGAGTAAAGTATTAAATATGTCCGTTCTGTATTTTTGGAGAAATATGCGTTTAAAATGTATCGTCCTATTTTCAACCGGTTGAGAAAGTTGTCAACTTATTGCGTCACGAACACAGTAACCACTCCCCTTTCCACGCCCCGTAAACACATGGATAACTCGAGACCCATAGTTTGCGCCGCTGGCTTACGGGCAAGACAATGCAAATATTTGACTAACGTTAGGTTCACTTAAATTAGAGTGCCTTTTAAGGACTATTAGATTATTTCTGGTTATATTAATTTAGCTAGCTAACGTTAGCTAGCTAGGTAGTTTGCTTTCATAAGGCAATGTTATCGATAACTTTAGCTAGCTAGTTTGCTTTTATGAGGACGTTATAGTTGTGCTTTTATCTTAACTTGGCTAGCTAGATAGCAAAAATTATAATTGGATATAAGTCAACGTCCTTACCTTAGCTATCTATCGATACTTGATATACTACTAAGCTAGCTAGCTTGTGAAATGTCTCCCAAAGAGAGCGCGTATCATGGGGGTAGCTATGGTAACGGGGCACGGTCTGTCAATCATAGCTAACTGACAGTTCTCATTACCACGCCCAGACGGTTCGGGTGAACTTTTATAGTGGGAAATTTAGGCTTAGAAACATACGTTTTAAAGTACATTGAAATGACTGAATAATAAAAAAAATATGCACATTTGTTTTGTTGTTGCCTAAGGACAACTGGGAAGGGTCACATTCAACCACCATGTTACTCCTTTAATACCAAAAACAACATTGATGATTATGCGTTGCATTTATATAGCGACTTGATTATCTCTCGCTCTCTCTTTCGGCTGTTCCCGTATTTCGGCCGAACCGCATATTTGATTTGGCATATGCTTTACACCGGATGATCTTCCTGGCGCAACCCTCCCCATTTATCCAGCCTATTTTGTGGATTAATTGTATTGATACTCAGTGAAAATCGGCGGAATCTTCCGCCACTGTTTACTGATTAAAACGGATTTTTCTAAATCGCATTTATCATTTAATCTCCCTAACACAATGCGAACTGTGTTCCTTTCCAATTTATTAGTCAGATGTTTGCATGCTTGTTAATCACTGAATATTAATTGAAACAGTTCGAGATCAATGATTAGTTTAAAGGAAAGTTTTGCGCCTCACCAGTTTAAGAGAGATGGATAAAGTGAGGACAAGAAGAGGATGACCGATTATTTTCGTGGGTAAAAAAATTCTCAGCATTAATGACACTCAATAAACTTGAAATATATTATGTAAAAGCTTGCATCAATAGTATACATTTTTTTTAAAAAAT
>NW_026986065.1:0-6521 GCF_018555375.3 Anguilla rostrata
AATTGTGGTCGGATCTCAGTTTATTCAAATTACATAAGTAAGAATATTGTAGGCAGGGTGAATGAGATCAGCTGTCAGATGTCAACAAACATGGCAGGTCCCAGAGGGGTGTACTACAAAGCGAAATGACGAGGTTAGCAAGCTAATTTAAGCTTGGTTTGTCTAACTTTAAATCGGAGTACATCAACATGGTAACTTATGCTGCACAGCTAACCTGGTCCAGGGCAGGCTATGTCCAGGCAATCAGACTAAGACATAAAAAGCACTGCCCTTTGACCAATCAACTCCTTGGTAAAAGGCATCTCCATTTGTCACGGTACGGGTAGAGGGGACCCAAACGCAGAGGGGGAAAAAAAAAAAACACAAACTCAAAAGGGAAAATTAACAAAGATTTTACTCACAAAAAGGGCAAACAACCAGGGAACAGACAAGGGCACGAAGGCCAAAACAAACTCAAAAAATATCGAAATATAACAGAAAACAAGTTGAACTCACAAACACGGGCAGGGCAGAACACGGACAGGGCAGAACACGGGAAGGCAGAGCACAAGGAAAGGTCAAACAAAAACACAGGCAGGTAGATATGGTGAAACAAACAGATGTCGGAAACAAACACAAACAATATCTAATGAAACAACAGGAACTCAAAAACACAGGCAGGACAGAGTACAAGTAAGTGGAACAAACACAAACAGGTCACAAACACAGGCAGGTACAAAGGGTCTAAAACATACGCAAGTTGGGAACAAACACAAGCAGGCAGGTACATGTACGTCAGGTAACAAACACAGGCAGGTACATACAGTTTTCAAACAGATTTCAGGAACAAACACACAAGAAGGCAGGTACAAGAAAGTCAGGAGACAAACACAAGGAACCAGCACCCGAGTCAAGGGAACAGAGAACTTAAATAGACAAGGGATAACAAGACACAGGTGAACTCAAAAAAACAATCAAACCAGAAGGAGGGGAAAAGACACAGGTGGGAACAATATGGGATAACGAGACAATGAACAATCATACAATTAACATGGAGGGAGCAGGACACAAACAGAAGTGCCGCCATCTGGCGGCCCAACAGGGGAAACACAGACAGGAACACCGGAACTGACAGTGCCCCCCCCCCAAGGGACGGCTCCTGACGTCCCAGGAGGCCGACCCGGGGAGGGAGTCAACAGAGGGTGGGGGCTGGAGACGGACAAGACAAGAACAGGGACAGAACACGGGAACAGGACTCTGACAGGAACAGGGACTGGACACAGAGCAGGAACAGGACTGGGGCAGGAACAAGACTGGACAGGACAAGACTCAGGGCTGGGCTGGACAGGACAGGAACAAGACAAGAACAAGACTCGGGGCTGGAGGGGAACTCGGGGCTGGACGGGAACTCGGGGCAGAAACAGGACTGGACAGGAACAGGATGGGACTCGGGACTGGAACGGGACGCAGGACTCGGGGACTGGACTCGGACAGGGAACAGGACTCGGGACTGGACTCGGACGGGGAACAGGACTCGGGACTGGGCAGGACCCGGGCAACACGGGGAGACTCAGGGCTGGGCAGGACCGGGCGACAAGGGGAGACTCAGGGCTGGGCAGGACTCGGGCGACACGGGAGACTCAGGGCTGGGCAGGACTCGGGGAAACTCAGGGCCCGCACATCGGGCGACACGGGGAAATTCAGGGCCCGCACATCGGGCGACACGGGGGAAACTCAGGCCCGCACATCGGGCGACACGGGGGAGACTCAGGGCCCGCACATCGGGCGACACGGGGGAGACTCAGGGCCCGCACATCGGGCGACACGGGGAGAACTCAGGGCCCGCACATCGGGCGACACGGGGGAGACTCAGGCCCGCACATCGGGCGACACGGGGGAGACTCAGGCCCGCACATCGGGCTGACACGGGAAATTCAGGGCCCGCACTCCGGGCGACATGGGGAAATTCAGGCCCGCACCCGCGACACGGGACTCAGGAAACCAGGGGGACTCAGGAAACCAGGGGGGACTTGGACAGGGGCAAGCAGACATACAGGACAGGACTGAGACGGGGCACGACAACACTGGACTGGGTTGGACAAGACTGAGGGGGAAACAGACTGCCAGATACTGGCACAATCGGGAGACCTACAAGGACAGACACAGGGACAAGCAGGCGGGGAGGCACACGGCGACACCGGACGGACACACAAAGGGACAGGCAGACAGGGAAGGCGAGGGGGAGCCCAACAACGGACATAGGGACTGACACCAGGCAAACAAGACAAAACACACGCGGACTGGCACACTGACAGACAGGCAGACAGGCGGGCAACACGTTGGCCGATGGGCTGACGGCTTGGGGGGCAGACAAACAGGCCACAAACTGGCTGACACACATACGGGTAGACCAACAGACAAACAGGCGGGGCAGACAATTAGACAGGGGGGCCGGGGAACACAACGGACACACGGTTGGGAGGACGAACACCAAAGGGAGAATGGACACCAGGGGGAGTGACGAGACCGGGGAGGGACGACCACTGGGGGGGAGACGGACTCCAGGGAAGAGACGATCACTGGGGGAAGGACCGACACCGGGGGAGAACGCACCACTGGGGGAGCGACGAGACCGGGGGAGGAACGACCCTGGGGGGAGGACAGACTCCGGGGAAAGAGCGACCACTGGGGGAAGCGACGACACCGGGGGAGAGGCGATCACTGGGGGAAGGCGAACACTAGGGGGAGCGAGAACACTAGGGAAGCACGAACGCCAGGGGAAGCACGAACGCCAGGGGGCAAGGTGTGGACACTAGGGGAGCGAGGACACTAGGGAAAGAACGGACACTGGGGGGGGAGAACACTAGGGGGAGCACGAACGCCAGGGGGAGCACGAACGCCAGGGGGCAAGGTGTGGACACTAGGGGGAGCGAGAACACTAGGGAAAGAACGGACACTGGGGGGCGCGAGAACACTAGGGGGAGCACGAACGCCAGGGGGAGCACGAACGCCAGGGGGCAAAGAGTGGACACTAGGGAGAGCAAGAACACTAGGGGAAGAACGGACACTGGGGGGCGTGAGAACACTAGGGGGAGCACGAACGCCAGGGGGAGCACGAACACCAGGGGGAGCACGAACGCCAGGGGGAGCACGAACGCCAGGGGGAGCACGAACGCCAGGGGGAGCACGAACGCTAGGGGGCAAGGCAGGCGGCTTAGCCTGCGGGGCGGCCAGAGCAGTCTGAGGCGGCCCCTGCGGGACAACAGATGGGACCGTTGTCCTCATCGGGGCTCTGGACGGCTCTGGAGGCCTCTCCGGAGCTCTGGACGGCTCCGGAGGCCCCCCCGGGACTCGAGGCGGCTGCGGAGGCTCCCTGGGCTTGAGGCGACTCCGGAGGCCCCCCCGGGGCTCGAGGCACAAGTACAGCCCGAAACTTGGGTGTAGCAGGCGGCCTCCACGGAAGGGTCAGAGCAGGCGAGGCCTCCGGGGCTGGAGGCGGCTCTGAGGGCCTCTCCGGGGCTCGAGGTGGCTCTGGGGGCCTCTCCGGGGCTCGAGGCGGCTCTGGGGGCCTCTCCGGGGCTCGAGGCGGCTCTGGGGGCCTCTCCGGGGCTCGAGGCGGCTCTGGGGGCCTCTCCGGGGCTCGAGGCGGCTCTGGGGGCCTCTCCGGGGCTCGAGGCGGCTCTGGGGGCCTCTCCGGGGCTCGAGGCGGCTCTGGGAGCCTCTCCGGGGCTCGAGGCGGCTCTGGGGGCCTCTCCGGGCTCGAGGCGGCTCTGGGAGCCTCTCCGGGGCTCGAGGCGGCTCTGGGAGCCTCTCCGGGGCTCGAGGCGGATCTGGGAGCCTCTCCGGGGCTCGAGGCGGATCTGGGAGCCTCTCCGGGGTTCCAGGTGGCTCTGGGGGCCCCTCCGGGACTTGGGGCAGAGCAGGCTGTGAAGGCCGCTCCGGGACTTGGGGCAGAGCAGGCCGTGATGGCCGCTCCGGGACTTGGGGCAGAGCAGGCCGTGATGGCCGCTCCGGGACTTGAGGCAGAGCAGGCCGTGAAGGCCGCTCCGGCACTCGGGGCAGAGCAGGCCGTGAAGGTACCTCCGGCACTCGGGGCAGAGCAGGCCGTGAAGGTCCCTCCGGCACTCGGGGCAGAGCAGGCCGTGAAGGTCCCTCCGGCACTCGGGGCAGAGCAGGCCGTGAAGGTCCCTCCGGCACTCGGGGCAGAGCAGGCCGTGAAGGTCCCTCCGGCACTCGGGGCAGAGCAGGCCGTGAAGGTCCCTCCGGCACTCGGGGCAGAGCAGGCCGTGAAGGTCCCTCCGGCACTCGGGGCAGAGCAGGCCGTGAAGGCCCCTCCGAGACTTGGGGTGGAGCAGGCGACAGGAACACAGACCACAGCTGTAGGGAACCCGGCTGGGCAGCCGGACGGGACCGGCGGGACCCCCGCGGGCCGGACCCCGGAAAAATGGCAAGCCGAGATCCCTCAAAAGGGTCAGGATCCGCCTGCTGAGCAGCTGGAGGTCTGGCCGACCGGGAGGCAGCCCGACCACGGCGCCTCCGCGACCGCCCGCCCCGGGCACTGGGAGGCTCAAGCTCCCACCACCCCGATGGCATGTTAAACAAATAAAAATAAATAAATAAATAAATAAATAAAAATAAAAAATAAAAACTCTGCTGGGTCCCACACTGGCTGGTTCCTTCTGTCACGGTACGGGTAGAGGGGACCCAAACGCAGAGGGGGAAAAAAAAAAAACACAAACTCAAAAGGGAAAATTAACAAAGATTTTACTCACAAAAAGGGCAAACAACCAGGGAACAGACAAGGGCACGAAGGCCAAAACAAACTCAAAAAATATCGAAATATAACAGAAAACAAGTTGAACTCACAAACACGGGCAGGGCAGAACACGGACAGGGCAGAACACGGGAAGGCAGAGCACAAGGAAAGGTCAAACAAAAACACAGGCAGGTAGATATGGTGAAACAAACAGATGTCGGAAACAAACACAAACAATATCTAATGAAACAACAGGAACTCAAAAACACAGGCAGGACAGAGTACAAGTAAGTGGAACAAACACAAACAGGTCACAAACACAGGCAGGTACAAAGGGTCTAAAACATACGCAAATTGGGAACAAACACAAGCAGGCAGGTACATGTACGTCAGGTAACAAACACAGGCAGGTACATACAGTTTTCAAACAGATTTCAGGAACAAACACAAGAAGGCAGGTACAAGAAAGTCAGGAGACAAACACAAGGAACCAGCACCCGAGTCAAGGGAACAGAGAACTTAAATAGACAAGGGATAACAAGACACAGGTGAACTCAAAAAACAATCAAACCAGAAGGAGGGGAAAAGACACAGGTGGGAACAATGATGGGATAACGAGACAATGAAACAATCATACAATTAACATGGAGGGAGCAGGACACAAAACAGAAGTGCCGCCATCTGGCGGCCCAACAGGGGAAACACAGACAGGAACACCGGAACATGACACCATTGTTGTAGGATCATAGCTGAGGGTGTTTTTTTGTTTTAAGTTCTTTGTATCTGTTGATTATATTCATCCTTATCAATCTTTTGATCAGTGAGAAATTCACTGCTTGAACACGGTTTATGCTGTACTGCCATAGGTTCATTTTTGGAGACACTGCCATGGGAACATGCAGAGATTGTTTAACAAAGCCTGTGTTCACTTAGCAAGTTGATAACCACCTCTGTGATACCGGTTAAGCCTGATTGTGGTTGTAAGGTTTAGTGAAGCCAGCTAATTCAAAGAAACCCTGGGTATGCTTCCTTCGTAGTATACCCCTGTGAACACCTGAAAATCAAAACAGAGGGAGAAATCAAAGATGATAAAATAGGAATGAAGATGAGAACAAGCATAGGTTTGCTGATTTATTTGTTATAGGTGCACAAGCTCATTTCTGAGCAGTTGAAAATACATATTTCAAAATATTTTATATTTAACTACTGTATATTGCCACTGTCACCCATACCTGCATACTGGGAACACTGCAGTTGACATTATGTACACTGCTTTGAGGCACAGCGTGCCTGTTCAACATCCTACAGACCACACATTATGACAGGAAGAAGCTAGCACACATTGGAGGATATGCATCTCTCATTGGCGGCTGGTAGCATATGAGTTCCTTATGTGTTACTGGAGCCATTATAAGATGTTAAGTCTAAATATAAGATTAAAATACGTGTTACGATTAACTTAATTTTTGGTTTTTGCATTCAGCCAGGCATGCTGAGGTTGCAGAGCGAAGGGGTCTAGGTGGTCTGTAAGTTTTGATGATCTCCTGAAGATAAACCAGTGTAGTCCCCTTAGCAACCCAATAGGCTAGCACCAAGGTTTTGAATTTGATGCAAGCTCCAATAGGTAGCCAGTTGAAGGAAGTGAGAAGGGGAGTGACACGCTTTTTGGAGGTTGTAGATTAGACCAGCTGCAGCATTCTGGATGAGCTAGAGGGGCCTGATGGCAGAAGCACGGAGGTCAGCAAGAAGAGAGTTGGAGTAATTAAGTTTGGGGGAGAAACCCGGG
>NW_026986066.1:0-6383 GCF_018555375.3 Anguilla rostrata
GCTGTTTGCCAAAGATCTCAGACTCACCTTATGCCATGCTGTGCCATTCTAAGATGAACTGTTCTCTCACCAACCCCAAAAAGAGTTGCAATGTGCCAGACAGACAAACCAGCTAATAAATAACTCTCCACAGCTTCCACAGGCAGTAGGCCTGTGTGAGAAGTGCAATTTTGCAGCCTTACTATGGTATGTATGCCACGGTTCTTTAAGCTCTAAAGTAAAGTTCATCATAAACCATTCCATGCGATCCGCATGTTCCTTTCCGTACTGAAGTTGTCACTACTTTATTCTCCGGTTCCCGTCAAATGTCTTTGACCCAAACAGCTGTATCAGTCCATGTCACGAGTCACACGTAAATATGCGCTAAGCTATTTTTCATTGACGTTAAACTGAGTTAAATACAGTTGAAGTCGAAAGTTTACATACACCTTAGCCAAATCCATTTAAACTCAGTTTTGCACAATTCCTGACATTTAATCCTAGTAAACATTCCCTGTCTTAGGTCAGTTAGGATCATGACCTTATTTTAAAGGAGTAACATGGTGGTTGAATCTGACACTTGCCAGTTGTCTTTAGGCAACAACAAAACAAATGTGCATAATTTTTTATTATTTAGTAATTTAAATGTATTTTAAAACGTATTTTTCTAAGCCTAAATTTCCCACTATACAAGTTCACCCGAACTGTCTGGGCGTGGTAATGAGAACTGTCAGTTAGCTATGATTGACAGACCGTGCCCCGTTACCATAGCTACCTCCATGATACGCGCTCATCTTGGGAGACTGAATTTTCACAAGCTAGCTAACTTAAGCCGCGTTTCCACCAAAATTACCCGGAACTTTCAGACCCAGGAACTACTTTACCAGGAACTAAAAGGTTCCTTCAGCCAATGGTTGTCTGCGTTTCCACCGGGGTCTAAAGTACCGCGAAGATTAGGCAAATTAGCCCACTGACGTATGAAAAAGCGACGTTGTCGTCGGTCCATCTGTCATATGATTTCTTCTGTAACCCCATACTACCACCGAAGTAGCCTACATTATTTTCTAATAACCGGGACAGCCCGGAGGGGTTTATTCCACTTATATACAACAGGTTACCAACAATAACTATATATGGTTACTTTTGTATTTATTGATTTTTATATATCCTCTCAAACACATTCATTATGTTTTTATGCGAACATTCGCTTTCATGTCTTGACATCCGAAGCGACAGAATGCATTCACATTTATATGTATAACTGGCAACAACAGCAGAAAACATGCACACGTTGTAAACAATTTGCTGTTTGATTACTTTCTCGTCGTCAATTCCATATAGGCTAATCGCAAAATGACAAGAATAGAACGAAAACTCGGACTTGCGTGAAAATGTAAATTAGTAGTGGTACAGCCACCGTTTGCTTTCCTTCGAAGTTACTGCTAGCCGAGCAGCGAAGTGTGCCCTCCAGATGCGAACCATGGACCATAAATTAGTCCATAGTCTTCCTGGTCTTTTCGTGGAATTGAAGAATGGCAGTAAAATGGAGTAAAATTACGGCAGTCTGAAAAAGCTAAAGGGACGGTTACTAGAATTAACCTTTTATTTTACCCTGACAAAAAGTGCGGAAGGTGATTTCCAGTTTGCTTTTACTGTATCACCAATGTTAATTACGCAGAACTACCGCATACCTCACGTAACTGTATCAAACGTTTTGAGTCAATTACAACGGGCTAACAAAGAAAATCCGGAAGAAAATATTCAGCAACCGAATTAATCCGTTTGAATGTTTTAGTACGTAATATGCTGTCCCAGCACGAATGCTTAGCATTTTATAAAACGAATACTAAAGCAAGAAAAGAGCAGAAGAGCACACGTTATAATTCCAAGACGTTGGCAGGCTATAACCAAAAGTAGGCTACTGCGCCGCATAACATACACGTTTGATAGACGTTGATTTATGAAAATAAATTGGTTTGCGCCTGCTTATTTTTAAACATGGCGCCTGAAAACAAAAAACACAAAAAAATGCTGCGAGTACTCGACCAATCAGAAATGTTCAGCGCTGCAAGCTCCACCAAAAAGGTTCCTGTACTTTCGGAAAGTACTACCCCCCGAGCAGGAACCTTTTGGGGGGTAAAATAAAGCCCCAGGAACTAAATTTAGACCCTAGTTCCTGCGGTGGAAACGCACTGAGTTCCTCAAAAGGTTCCTAGTTCCGGGGTATAGTTCCTGCGGTGGAAACGCGGCTTTAGTATATCAAGTATCGACAGCTAAGGGCCTTGACTTATATCCAATAATAATTTTTGCTAGCTAGCTAGCCAGCCAAGTTAAGATCAAACCACAACTATAACGTCCTTATGAAAGCAAACTAGCTAGCTAACGTTATCGATATCATTACATTATGAAAGCAAACTACATAGCTAGCTAACGTTAGCTAGCTAGCTATAAATGAATATAACCAACCAGAGATATAATAGTCATTTAAAGGCACTCTAATAAGCGAACCTAACGTTAGGCAAATATTTGTATTGTCTTGCCTGTAAGCCAGCGGCACAAACTATATGGGTCACGAGTTATCCATTTAGAATGAGCTATCACAGCAATCTGACTGACTGTAGGGAGGTCAAAACGTAGTTTTAGTATGTGGCCAGCAGTGCATGCGCGTGAGCTTGACAATACATTTCTCACAGAAAAGGTCATTTGTCGCCTTTTTTTTAGTTCATTACAGTGGTGATAGAAGTGACAATAATTAAGTGGTGCTGTGCTGTTAGCCTTTACTGATCGCCGTACAAGGTTAATGTGAAGTAGCTAGCACAATCGGACAGCACTAACCCATAAAAATGTACTTGAATGATACTTGCTCAATCGAACGGTAAATCTGAAAAACATTCGATTATAAACGGCACAAATCCCAGTAGAAGATTGAATTAAACCTTTTAAAGTTATATATTTTCTGAAACGTTATCGATTCTGCTTGGCCACAGTGAGTGACACTAGGCGATCTAAGTGTATAGTTTCCATGTAAGGAAAGGAGGATTCAGCCTTGTTGTTTGCTACCTAAACTTCACAGCACACTTGTAGCAGGACGGTGTGTCCAATCAGATTTCTTTACGGGGCGTGGAAGGGGAGTGGTTACTGTACTTGCGACGCACTAAGTTGATAACATTCTCAACCGGCTGAAAATAGGATGATAAATTTAAAACGCATATTTCTCCAAAAATAAAGAACGGACATATTCAATACTTTACTAATCGTGTTTCTCCAATGCCTCTTGTGCAAATAGCACATTAAACCGAGAAAGTGTTAAAACCACCATGTTACTCCTTTAAGAATGTGAAATGTCAGAATAATAGTAGAGAGAATAATTTATTTCAGATTTTATTTCTTTCATCACATTCCCAGTGGGTCAGAAGTTTACATACACTCTGTTAGTATTTGGTAGCATTGCCTTTAAATTGTTTAACTTGGGTCAAATGTTTTGGGTAGCCTTCCACAAGCTTCTCACAGTAAGTTTCTGGAATTCCTCCTGACATAACTGGTGTAACTGAGTCAGGTTTGTAGGCCTCCTTGCTCGCACGCGCTTTTTCAGTTCTGCCCACAAATTTTTGATTGGATTGAGGTCAGGACTTTGTGATGGCCACTCCAATACCTTGACTTTGTTGTCCTTAAGCCATTTTGCCACAACTTTGGAAGTATGCTTTGGGTCATTGTCCATTTGGAAGAGCCATTTGCGACCAAGCTTTAACTTCCTGGCTGATGTCTTGAGATGTTGCTTCAATATATCCACATAATTTTCCTTCCTCATGATGCTATCTATTTTATGAAGTGCACCAGTCCCTCCTGCAGCAAAGCACCCCCACAACATGATGCTGCCACCCCTGTGCTTCACAGTTGGGATGGTGTTCTTCGGTTTGCAAGCCTCACCCTTTTTTCTCCAAACATAACGATGGTCATTATGGCCAAACAGTTCAATTTTTGTTTCATCAGACCAGAGGACATTTCTCCAAAAAGTAAGATCTCCATGTGCAGTTGAAAACTGTAGTCTGGCTTTTTTTAATGGTGGTTTTGGAGTAGTGGCTTCTTCCTTGCTGAGCAGCCTTTCAGGTTATGTCGATATAGGACTCGTTTTACTGTGGATATAGATACTTTTGTACCTGTTCCCTCCTGCATCTTCACAAGATCATTTGCTGTTGTTATGGGATTGATTTGCACTTTTTTACATTACATTACATTATAGGCATTTAGCAGACGCTCTTATCCAGAGCGACGTACAACAAGTGCATAGGTTTCATGATGTAGAGGCGCAAAAGAAACACTAGAGTGAAGTAAGGATCGTAGTGCCAGAAGTGACCACATCGATCAGGACTCCAACCCTGTAGAGTAAGCTTGTTCAGCAAGCAAGAATCCTACCAAGTACAAACTAGCACTGGAATCACACCTAATCATACAAAAAAACAATCCTGCCAGATACACTAACATAATCAAATTATCCTAGCTAGGTACAGTGAGCTGAACTATAGGCTAGGGAGGGGTGGGGAGAGGTGCAGCCTGAAGAGATGAGTCTTCAGTCTGCGTTTGAAAGTGGTGAGATTCTCTGCTGTTCTGACCGTCATGGGGAGGTCATTCCACCAGCGAGGGGCCAGGACAGACAGCAGACGGGAGCGGGAAGTGCAGACGCGAAGAGGGGGAGGTGCCAAGCGTCCAGAGGAGGCAGAACGGAGAGGTCTGGCTGGTGTGTAGGGTCTGATGATCCTCTGAATGTACCCTGGTGCTGACCCCTTAGCTGCCTGGTATGCAAGCACCAAGGACTTAAATTTGATGCGCACCAAAGCACGTTCATCTCTAGGAGACAGAACACGTCTCCTTCCTGAGAGGTATGACGGCTGCGTGGTCCCATGGTGATTAATACTTGCGTACTATTGTTTGTACAGACGAACGTGGAACCGAACTTGTGGAGGTCCACAATTTATTTTCTGAGGTCTTGGCTGAGTTGCTTGGATTTTTCCATGGTATCAAGGGCAAAACGGCAGTGGCTCTAAAGGTAGGCCCTTAAATACAGCCACAGGTGCCAATTAACTCCCAATTAACTCCTAATTATGGCAATTGGCCAATCAGAAGCTTCTAAAAAAGCCATTACATCAATTTCTGGATTCTTCCATACTGTTTAAAGAGACATTCAACTTGGTGTATGTAAACTTTTGACCCACTGGAATTCTGATATAGTCAATTTTATAAATCTGTCTCTAATCGATTTTTTAAAATTGCCTCTCGTGAACAAAGTAGATGCCCTAATTGACTTGCCAAAGGAAATGTATGGTAACATGAAAAGTGCGGAGTTGTGAAAAACTGACTTCTGGCCTCAACTGTACCAGACCATAGGGCCCATCTATGCACTAGAACAGTGCCTTAACAAGATAAGCCACCCAGCTGCCCCATTATTCTTTCCAATGGAAGTTAGGAAGAAAGCAGAGAGGGTGACAGATGGGGGGGGGAGAGTGATGATAGCTCAGAGGGTGCTATGGCAGAGGATCAAGCCCCACCCACTCAGGTGATTCCTGTATAGGCTCAAAACAAGGCCATCCTACAGCCTGCTCCACATGTCTCACCCCCATTATTGCATTATTAATCACTGCACAATATCACATATTTTACATATATAAGGTAGAATATATGATATCACCAACCCAAATTTACAATCTTGGGATAATTATTGTAATTAGCTCAGATTTTCCTAAATGTCATTATTCTGAAGTAAATAAATTATTGCTTCTGGCAGTGCAATGGCATCATATATGGTAAAATCTTGTTGTCATTTTTTCTTTTATCAAGGATAAAATATTTTGCTCACAACTGTAATGAATTCATATGTGTGTTACCACAGAACTCCCTGCATTGATGTGTTTCATGGCCGTCCACTTCATCCTGCATCCAATATCACTCTTTTGGCGCAGGAGAAATCTACCAGGTACAGTACTATTTAATTGATGTGGTGACCAACACCTGAGGAACACACTCAGGAACCCCAAAGGATGAGAGGTCAACAGCGGGTCCAATAAGTAACAATATATTTTCCAGAGAGCATCTCATGAGCCGTCCAAGAGAACTCTGAGTAATCTTCCTGATACATTCATCTTTTATTGGCAACAATCAGTAACCCCTCACATTGGTCACACCCATAGAACGTATTCATCAATTTCTTCTCATCACATTGATAATCATTCATCATCGAACGCAACTCTCCCCGAGTACCTCATCTGGCCTTGAAGTGGCTGCACCTGTCTGTACAATTGGTATTAGGACAGGAGTGAAAGAACAATAGCAAGGGATCTGAGGCTACCAGATGAGCAGAAGACACAGGGGAACACACAGGATTATACCAGGGCGGTAGTGTAGTATGATGG
>NW_026986067.1:0-6905 GCF_018555375.3 Anguilla rostrata
CTGTTCAGGGTTTTTTCCTGCCTCTTGTCCAATGCATGCTGGGACAGGCTCCAGGCCCCCTCACAACCATGTCCAGGAATATGATGTAGGATGGATGTAAGGATGCATATACTGAAAAGAAAAATACGGTGGTGGATCTTTAATGTTATGGGGCTACTTTGCTCACACTGGTCCTGGGGCCCATGTTAAGGAAAGCAGCATCGTGAACTCTACCCAAGTGCCAGGACAATTTAGCCCTAAACCTGACTACCTCTGCCAGCAGACTGAAACTAGTGGATCTTTCAGCAAGGCAGTGACCCCAAATTCACGTTAAAATCCACAAATAAAAAGGTTAATGATGCAGAAGCCTCATTGTGCAATGGCTACAACATTACATTACATTACATTACATTATAGGCATTTAGCAGACGCTCTTATCCAGAGCGACGTACAACAAGTGCATAGGTTTCATGATGTAGAGGTGCAAAAGAAACACTAGAGTGAAGTAAGGATCGTAGTGCCAGAAGTGACCACATCGATCAGGACTCCAACCCTGTAGAGTAAGCTTGTTCAGCAAGCAAGAATCCTACCAAGTACAAACAAGCACTGGAATCACACCTAATCATACAAAAACAATCCTGCCAGATACACTAACATAATCAAATTATCCTAGCTAGGTACAATGAGCTGAACTATAGGCTAGGGAGGGGTGGGGAGAGGTGCAGCCTGAAGAGATGAGTCTTCAGTCTGCGTTTGAAAGTGGTGAGATTCTCTGCTGTTCTGACCATCACGGGGAGGTCATTCCACCAGCGAGGGGCCAGGACAGACAGCAGACGGGAGCGGGAAGTGCAGACGCGAAGAGGGGGAGGTGCCAAGCGTCCAGAGGTGGCAGAACGGAGAGGTCTGGCTGGTGTGTAGGGTCTGATGATCCTCTGAATGTACCCTGGTGCTGACCCCTTAGCTGCCTGGTATGCAAGCACCAAGGTCTTAAATTTGATGCGAGCCATAACAGGCAGCCAGTGGAGGTCAGTGAGCAGGGGGGTGACATGGGAATGTCTGGGGAGGTTGTAGACCAGACGCGCTGCAGCATTCTGGATGAGCTGCAGGGGTCTGATGGCGGATGCTGGCAGACCAGCCAGTAGCGAGTTGCAGTAGTCCAAGCGGGACAGGACCATCGCTTGAACCAGGAGCTGGGTTGCGTAGGTGGTGAGGAAGGGGCGGATTCTCCGGATGTTGTACAGGAAGAACCTGCACGTTCGACTCACCGCCGTGATGTTCTGGGAGAGGGACAGTCTGTTGTCCATCACCACTCCAAGGTTTTTTGCGGTGGGTGATGATGACACCACAGTGTCCCCCAGGGAAATAGAAAAGTCAAGAAGGTTAGAGGACGGAGCAGGGATGAAGATCATCTCCGTCTTGCCTGGGTTCAGCTTAAGCTACAGGCTAAGGACTGCTGAACTCCCTGAAAACCTGTGACTCAATTGAACAGCACAGCCCATAAGCATAAGATCAACAAAGACATCAGGATCTGGAAAGATTGTGGGTGGAGGAAGAGTCTAAGATCCCTCCCAATGTGTTCTCTGGTCTTATGAGACGTTATGTAAAAAGACTCAGTCCCATTATCCCTGCGAGGGGAGGGTGCGCACAGTACCAAATACAGGGGTGCCAATAATTGTGACGCACAATTTTTGTAAAATTGTATCATCTGAGAAATGTGTCATTTTAGTAGTTTCCATTAAATCATTGAATATATTCTGTATGTTGGACAATGAAAATATACCTTAGCACTGGTAATCCTTATATTGAACGGTCTTAGTAATTGTTATCATGGGTGCAGAATATTTTGGAAGGAATTGTATTACTGTACAAGTTTATGGCTCAGTTAAATTCCAGATTTGTCGCGGTCTGTTCTATGAGATTTGATGTGTGTGTGTGTGTGTGTGTGTCTGTTATAACAAATTCAGACCAATTTAAACAGAATGAACACGCTATATTCACGGGAATCTAATCGAACGGAATTTATGTATTACAACAGAGGCAACCAAACAATAAACAAAACAAAAAAACAACAAAATAACGATATGGCAAGTATTTGATCAGGAAAACATAAACCCAGGTACAATCATTACTCAACTGGCAATGTGAAATAATAACTGATTGTCCGTTGAATAACAGTTAAAGTTGAAGTCTGAGTTTAGTTTAGTTGCCAGGTATCCACGAAACACAAATCCAGAAAACGTGCCAAAAATAATAAGTCCCGAAACCAAAATTAATGCATAAGTGCAAAAATCTTCTTTCCTCTCCAAAAACAAATAATTAAGCAATGCATTGCATTCAAAGAAGCAAAAAAAAAAAACCCAAAAATCATCGGCTCACCCTCCTGATGCAGTAGAGGAGAATTCTTTTAAAACGTAGGTTCAGCAGTTTACTCGTTTTCGTGTCTTGGAGCTGTGTTGAATAATTGTAGATAGAAAAAAATACAATCCAAACAAAAATGCCAACAAATCTCAGGATTCTTGATTATTTTCTGCTGACTCCCCTTTACTCCATTCTCCG
Source organism: Anguilla rostrata (assembly GCF_018555375.3). Taxonomy (NCBI): domain Eukaryota; kingdom Metazoa; phylum Chordata; class Actinopteri; order Anguilliformes; family Anguillidae; genus Anguilla; species Anguilla rostrata. The sequence goes on from NW_026986067.1 coordinate 2,536, forward strand.
TTGCTACCTCTTGCCCCCAATCTATTTTAAAAAACCCACCTGGCCCGTCACCACCTGTTTGCTGCTTGAGCGCAACTCTTAAAGGGCCGGCATACAAATTTGCGATACTTGGCAAAGGACTCATTATCGATACATACATTGAGTACATCAGTGGGACAAAATGCACAAATAACATAATATGGTGCGTACATATTTGAATGCATCAAACTTAATTAAATTACCTTTTTGTGTTACACGTTTACATTATGTGGCCCTCACAGTGTATTATTATGTCTGTGCGTTATCATGTTCTTCTTGTGTGTATTTACAGGTCTGCCAATTTGGGTCAGAACCCACTTGTGAATCTGATCTGGTGTGTTCAGGTGTCCTGAGACAGGGGGCGCTGTTTCTAAAATGAGTTCCTCAGAGGAGACCGAGACTGACGATGGAACCCACGGCCTTGCGAGAAAGAGGTAAAAATGCATGAATCAGAGAGTTAATGTGCTGTGAGTTAGAGCTGCAGTAAGAGGATGAGTTTAACTGGAAGCTCTGTCTCCATGTGCTGTGAGTTAGAGGTGCAGTAAGAGGATGAGTTTAACTGGAAGCTCTGTCTCCATGTGCTGTGAGTTAGAGCTGCAGTAAGAGGATGAGATTAACTGGAAGCTCTGTCTCCATGTAGCCTACTGTGAGTTAGAGCTGCAGTAAGAGGATGAGTTTAACTGGAAGCTCTGTCTCCATGTAGCCTACTGTGAGTTAGAGCTGCAGTAAGAGGATGAGTTTAACTCATCCTCTTAATGAGTAACAAAAGACGCATATTTCCCATATAGCCACATATCATCTCCTTTTGTTTCTATAGTTATGTCAGACACTGATAAATATTTGTTATTGCCATCTCGTTAGCCATGTATCTCTCTATATCTCTCTCCCTAGTTAGCCACCTAGCTAGTGACCTCTCTATCCCTCTCACTAGCTGGCTAGCGATCTCTCCATATCTCTCTCACTAGTTAGCTGCCTAGCTAGCGATCTCTTTATCTCACAGACTAGCTTGCTATCAAGCAAGCTGAAACTGCCGTCCAAGTGTCATTTTCAGACGCTTATCCCTGTACTCTTTTTTTTAAAACGTTGTATAACACCGGGTGTAATTGTACCATAATGATAGGTCGTTCGTCCATTTATTCTCACTGAGCGGGATAATAATTTGCGAAATGGTATCATATCGGTTGGAGAAATAGGATGCCTGAAACTCTGATTGGCTGTTGACGGGTGATGCCAGCAAAAAGTTATACTGTGAGCAACATTTTTAGGGCAACTTTGGTTGCTCCGTTGCCCAGTTGCTCGTGTTTCTGGGCCTCGCTCAGCTACATAGAGGATGAATGGACTTCCAGCAATTCATCAACCGAGTTACTCACTGTGTGAACGCACTGTTATAGCTGCAGTAAGAGGATGAGTTTAACTGGATGCTCTGTCTCCATGTGCTGTGAGTTAGAGCTGCAGTAAGAGGATGAATTTAACTGGAAGCTCTGTCTCCATGCGCTCTCAGTTAGAGCTGCAGTAAGAGGATGAGTTTAACTGGAAGCTCTGTCTCCATGTGCTGTGAGTTAGAGCTGCAGTAAGAGCATGATTTTAACTGGAAGCTCTGTCTCCATGTGCTGTGAATTAGAGCTGCAGTAAGAGGTTGAGTTTAACTGGAAGCTCTGTCTCCATGTTTTGTTCACAGGGTCCAGGTAGATAGGGCTGGGTCACCTGTACCCAGCTGTCTGTCTATGAAGAGTGACCGTTCAATGGATCCTCCAGTCAGCTTCAGAGGAGAGTTCACAGGTGATCAAAGGTAATGAAACACATTTGTATTGAATTAGACCTGCAGTATGAAGATGAGTTCAACTGGAAGCTCTGTCTTCATGTGCTGTGTGTTAGAGCTGCAGCAAGAGGATGAGTTTAACTGGAAGCTCTGTCTCCATCTGCTGGGAGTTTGACCTGCAGTAAGAGGATGAGTTTAACTGGAAGCTCTGTCTCCATGTTTTGTTCACAGGGTCCAGGTAGATAGGGCTGGGTCACCTGTACCCAGCTGTCTGTCTATGAAGAGTGACCGTTCAATGGATCCTCCAGTCAGCTTCAGAGGAGAGTTCACAGGTGATCAAAGGTAATGAAACACGTTTGTATTGAATTAGACCTGCAGTATGAAGATGAGTTCAACTGGAAGCTCTGTCTTCATGTGCTGTGTGTTAGAGCTGCAGTAAGAGGATGAATTTAACTGGAAGCTCTGTCTCCATGCGCTCTCAGTTAGAGCTGCAGTAAGAGGATGAGTTTAACTGGAAGCTCTGTCTCCATGTGCTGTGAGTTAGAGCTGCAGTAAGAGGATGAGTTTAACTGGAAGCTCTGTCTCCATCTGCTGGGAGTTTGACCTGCAGTAAGAGGATGAGTTTCACTGGAAACTCTGTCTCCATGTGCTGTGAGTTAGAGCTGCAGTAAGAGGATGAGTTTAACTAAGAAGCTCTGTCTCCATGTGCTGTGAGTTAGAGCTCCAGTAAGATGATGAGTTTAACTGGAAGCTCTGTCTCCATGTGCTATGAGCTAGAGCTGCAGTATGAGGATGATTTTAACTGGAAGCTCTGTCTCCTTGTGCTGTGAGTACGACCTGCAGCAAGAGAATGGAAGCTTAACTGGAAGCTCTGTCTCCATCTGCTGGGCGTTTGACCTGCAGTAAGAGGATGAGTTTAACTGGAAGCTCTGTCTCCATGTGCTGTGAGTTAGAGCTGCAGTAAGAGGATGAGTTTAACTGGAAGCTCTGTCTCCATGTTTTGTTCACAGGGTCCAGGTAGATAAGGCTGGGTCACCTGTACCCAGCTGTCTGTCTATGAAGAGTGACTGTTCAATGGATCGTCCAGTCGGCTTCAGAGGAGAGTTCACAGGTGATCAAAGGTAATGAAACACGTTTGTATTGAATTAGACCTGCAGCAAGAGTATGAGTTTAACTGGAAGCTCTGTCTCCATGTGCTGTGAGTTAGAGCTGCAGTAAGAGGATGAGTTTAACTGGAAGCTCTGTCTCCATGTGCTGTGAGTTAGAGCTGCAGTAAGAGGATGAGTTTAACTGGAAGCTCTGTCTCCATGTACTGTGAGTTAGAGCTGCAGTAAGAGGATGAGTTTAACTGGAAGCTCTGTCTCCATGTGCTGTGAGTTAGAGCTGCAGTAAGAGGATGAGTTTAACTGGAAGCTCTGTCTCCTTGTGCTGTGAGTTATCCTGCTTTCACACAGCGAGCAACTGGGTTGATGGGTTGCTCAAGTTTACTATGCTGAGGGAGGGGCTGGAGCTTCCCGTTGTATCCTCTTTGGGGTTTTGTGCAACTACATATTTTTGAAGAGAAATAACGGCGTAACAAAAGACGCATATTTGCCATATATTCAAATGTCATCTCTTTTTGTTTCTATAGTTATGTCAGACACTGATAAATATTTGTTATTGCCATCTCTTTAGCCATGTATCTCTCTATCTCTCTCACTAGTTAGCCACCTAGCTAGTGACCTCTCTATCCCTCTCACTAGCTGGCTAGCAATCTCTCCATTTCTCTCTCACTAGTTAGCTGTCTAGCTAGCAATCTCTTTATCTCACAGACTAGCTTGCTAGCAAGCAAGCTGAAACTGCTGTCCAAGTGTCATTTTCAGACGCTTATCCCTGTACTCTTTTTTTACAAACGCTGTATAACACCGAGTGTAATTGTACCATAATGATAAGTCGTTCGTCCATTTTTTCTCACTGACCAGGATAATAATTTGCGAAATGGTATCATATCGGTTGGAGAAATAGGAAGTCTGAAACTCTGTTTGGCTGTTGACGGGCGATGCCAGCAAGAAATTATACCGTGAGCAACATTTTTAGGGCAACTTTGGTTGCTCAGTTGCCCAGTTGCTTGTGTTGCTGGGCGTCGCTCAGCTACCTAGAGAATGAATGGACTTCCAGCAACTCATCAACCGAGTTACTCACTGTGTGAACGCACTGTTACAGCAGCAGTAAGAGGATGAGTTTAACTGGAAGCTCTGTCTCCATGTACTGTGTTAGAGCTGCAGTAAGAGGATGAGTTTAACTGGAAGCTCTGTCTCCATGTGCTGTGAGTTAGAGCTGCAGTAAGAGGATGAGTTTAACTGGAAGCTCTGTCTCCATGTGCTGTGAGTTAGAGCTGCAGTAAAAGAGTTTAACTAAGTTGTGTCTCATGATTTATTCACAGGATTCACTGCTCACTGGATTTAAGTCGTTCAGATGAGATGAGTTCAGAGAAACTGTTCTCCACAAAACAGGTATGATATATTCTTTTCCTATTTCAATATTTGAAGTTAATATGACTTTCAGACGATCAGATTGAATATCTAATCAGGTTTATTAAAGTTGTAGAGAGCTC
>NW_026986068.1:0-6569 GCF_018555375.3 Anguilla rostrata
TAAAGTGCTATAGGTAGGTAGCAGGTAAAACAGGAAGTTAGACCAGTTAAGCAACAAATGGGGAAAACCCAACGTCGATCTGCTAGTTCTGCAGGTCACAGGAGTGTGTGCCTTGTAAACTTCACAACTCACACGCACATTCCTATATGCGCACACATTTGCATGCACACACAAAAAAAAAACATACTCACGCACGCATATATGCACACACACAGACATACGTGCATATATAGGGCCTACACACATAAGCATGCACACTCATACACACACGTACACGCACACATGAAAATGGCCACACACTTTTAACAGCGTCCTTTTAACACATTCTTTAAACCATGAAGATCAAATGATGCATTTTAAGTTCATTTCAGTATTTAAAGATTCAGTAAATTTGGGGAAAGTGTGTGATTGGGCCTGGAGAGTACGGGATCCTGACAAGACTTGGGCAGATTCATTCACTTTGCCAAATACATTGTACATCTGTTTCAATGGATCACTTTAGAAATCAAGGAAGATTTCCGTGTGAACAGAAAAAAAGATGATAAAGATTATTCAGACTGGCTCCTGGTTCCTTCTTGATAAGAGTGCCTTTCTCAACAAACACATGGAGATCTTTAGAGCCACTCCACTGTCAGGTCCTAGAGACTTATGCTGAGAAAAAAATCCATAGAATGGAGCTTTAGATACACTATACCATTTTTCAGAGGTGGAAAATCCAGGTTCAAAAAATAAAAGTCCCCCCCAGTACTTTGTTCAAATTATTCTTTAGCCAGGAGGTAGAGCTAATTAGTTAAATCAGCTGGCTGAGTTCATGAGTGGAAGTAACATATGACAGGGCATTTATTTTCTGTACTTTTGACTTCACACATCTACATTATTGTGAAATCTGCAGTTCACCTCTCTGAATTCCCATGCTCACTTGCAATCGTTCTGTCTGTCTCTCTGACTCTCTCTGGCTGCAGCTTGGAGGCCTGTTCCTTTAAGCAAAACAGCCTTTAAGGCTGGAAGCACTGTCTGCTGTTTTGCTATACACATGCAGTTTCTCACAGTGACCACATGAGCCCGGCACTAAGACACTTGATTCTACTCAGGTTTTCTCCCAGAGTCCAAAGGTTAGGCTAATTGAAGACTCTAAATTGCCCATGGGTATGAGTATGTGAATGAATGGTGTGTGTGCCCTGTGGTGACCTGTGCAGGGTGTATTTCTGCCTCTCACCCATTGCATGGGATAGGCTCCAGCCCCCCAGCGACCCTGACCAGGAATAAGTCGGTTAGAGAATGGATGGATACAGGTTAAATGTTTTATAACTGGTCCCATTTTTAATGTGGGCTTTTCCCACCACTTCTAAAGAAACCTATCATGCCCCTGTACTTAAACATATTGCAGCATGTCCATGACATGAATAATCAAACTTTAAAGTGAGTGTCGCTTGTAAACATCAATAATTGTCTGTGCTTAATTAGTGGCAATGACTTTATCAACTTAGATGACTGAGGTGGTGCAAGTGGGGATAATTGTTAGAGAAGAATCTTGACAAAGAGGCTATCTAGCTGGCGGAAGACTGATGTACCCTACAAGAAAACAAAGGGAGACAAACTGATGGCCCTAGTGATGAGACACAACCTGTCCCTGACCACCCTGCCCCACCCTGAAGCCCACCCTCACTAGGCCATACTATGACCAGTTATGGAAACCTTGCAGTCTACTGTTCCTGTGCCCATGTTCCAGGGGAGTATAAGATCTGGGCCTGCCTGTAAGTCAGTGAACTGCAATGCTGAAGAAAAATGTATTCAAATATAGGAAGTCTGAAACTGTGATTGGCTGTTGACGGGCGATTCCCGTGAAAGGTTATACTGTGGGCAATATTTTTCGGACAAATTTAGTTGCTCAGTTGCTTGTGTTGCTGGACGTCACTCAGCAACATAGAGAATGAACGGACTTCCGGCAACTCGGTTGATGAGTTGCTCACTGTGTGAATGCACCGTAAGATATCGGCCTGCCTGTAGGCCAGTGAACTGCTAAGCTGCAGAAAAATATATTCAAGCATGCCAGTCAACTGACACCCTCTGACTTACGGAAGCAGTGCAAGCTATAGAATGACTAAACGGTGTTCATTTGCAGTGCTTTTCAGACACATGCATTGTGAGCTGCAACACAATACATGGAGTTAACAAAGCAGCTCCTTGTTTACTGAAATGTTTAGTGACAATTGTCAACAAAATCCAACACCCGGTATGGATTTCAAAAACCTTTATCTCCGTTTATCACGTCACAAGAGGCAATATTATTTTCTCTGAAGAAAAAGAGGTTTGGTGACCTCATTTTTAACCATCCATCCATCCATCAATCCATTATCTATACTTTCTTATTCCTGGTCAGGGTCATGGAAGGTGCTAGAGCCTATCCCAGCATGCAAGAGGCAGGAATACACACTGGACAGTTTGCCAGTCCATCGCAGGGCACATACACCATTCGCTCACACACTCATACCTAGTGGCAATTAAGACTCTCCAATTAACATAACCTGCATGTCTTTGGAAAATGGAGCATCCAGACCCAGAAGAAACCCACGTGGGGAGAACATGCAAACTCCACACAGAACGGCCAGGATTCAAACCAAGGATCTTGCTGTGAGGCAACAGAGCTACCCACTGCACCACCCTTGTTGAATCCACTCCAAATTAATTCAAACCTACGAACGGTATCTTATGAACAGCATTACTCATTATCATCATGTGACACTGTTTACCAAGAAAAACAGAGCATGTACGATAACTGGACAATAACTGGGTAATAATAATAATAATAATAATAATAATAATAATAATAATAATAATAACACTGTGTCTCATATCAAACACTTCTCATTGATGATAGCTCCCACAGGCATATGTGTGCACATGCTCAAATGTCACATTTATCAGGATCAATACAATACACTTTGTACACAGGGTACATTATTTAAAATTGCTCTTTACCTTAAAAAATACAAACGATATATACAGTTATCACCGCCTCACCATTCTATGGGTTTAAATCTAAAAAAAAAAAAGAATGACACCATAAAATGCAAGATGTACTGTATATAGGCAAAATACTCTGAACCCTGTATGTAATACATGGTTGTAGTACTTTCCATTGAATGGAATGTGTTTTTTTCTGACTGACAGGGAAAAGGACCTTGTGAATGTCCCAGTACTTTAACTCCTGGAGTGCTACGGTGTCTGCAGATCTTTATGGTTAACTTTCAATCACCAGCCAATTTTGGCCTTGGAAACTTGGTGTGAGGGCTCTGTTATGTCAATTGCTTCAATTTAGCACTTAAATCCTGAAACACACCAAAAAGCTGTAGACACTGTAGTCCTCCAGGACAGGAATTTGCTGATATGCTGATAAAATGTTAAAACACTGCTGTGCAAATCCATGAGAGTTGTCATTAATCTGAAGATGATTTACTGGTGTCTAAATAGTTAAAGTATTTTAAATGATTGCTTAACTCTGGACTGTTTGTGATGCAAAATCCACCCTTGACATGATGTAAGAATTATGGATTGTCATACAGTGAGGTCATTGGCACTCATAAAAATCTCACTGCAGGCGTGTAAGACTGGTTCTCAGTTGGGTTGGGGCAACAGCTCTTTCGTCACATTAGATAAACTCTTGGAAGCCAATGATTCTGGCACACTTTTCTTATGACAGGAAAATTCCAGAAATGTTCCATATTTTCTCTGAGGAACCTGTTTGGTTTATCTTTATTTAAACACGAAGGACTTAAATGAAAGTTCATCCTCCTTTGCTTCAGACTAATGTCCTCTTAAATAGACCCTGAATCCCACTGCTGCTTCAACATTCTTCCACCCATCTCCTCACTGCTTGCCACCTGCTGGTCAAACATGTTAGCACTCCTGATCACACCAAACACAGTGTGTACCCATGAACCCTAATTTTAGGTCCAAAAGTCTGCCTGCTTTACTGTACAGACATCCTGTAATAAGAGAGAGAGAGAGAGAGAGAGAGAGAGAGAGAGAGAGATAGGAATGGTTATTTAATTTAACATATTCTGAATTGGATCTGAGTTGCTCTGTAATGGAAATACGTGATTTGTTTCCGCTCTCTTGTGGCCCTTTGGCTGTAGTACACCCTGCTCCTATGCTTTTGTGGACAATCATCTGAAATCAAAGCCTACCGGCCTAGTCTCACATTTTGCTTTTGAGACTCACAGATTTCTGCCCTGGCCACTAATGTGAAATGTCAGTGTGACGGTTTCACTACCCACCTAACAAAATGTACATTGTAGTTAATATTTGATATGCTTCTTTGCGACTCTTTCAGTCAGGTGTTTAAGAAATTATTATTAAATACATAAGGATAACCATTTGCTAGTTCTTCACTTCTGTTTTCCTTGAGCGCTCGCAATACCACATTAACTATGTGACTCCTTATTTTATTCCTAGCCCTATGAATGATCTGGGGTATTACTTTGATAAAGGAGGATTGTTCAAAAAAATCTCTCTGGGGAGTATGCCCAGATGCAAGGCATGGTCCCGCTCCAATTTTGTAAAGGTGTTTTTGGGAAATTGTTTTCAAGCTTTGAAGAATCAAAACCAACAAAACAAAAAAATTGAAAGATTTTAAAATAAATAAATACATACATAGAAACTCCTGCATACTCTGGCAGACAGAGTTTGCAGTCTCACAGATTTCATGTCTGCTGACAATGACATGGACACTTCCTGAATTCTGAGAAGTAAAGGCTGATGCATTTTTTGGCTAAAAAAGGTGTGAGAATTACAATTAGTCTCTCACTGAAATGATCTGAGAACATCTGCAACAGAACATCTGACACATTTATGAAGAGAACACAGAACATTGTAGGTGTTGCTAACCTCTCTCTCTGAGATTAGCTACTGTAGCTAATGTCTCAGCCATATTGATGGGTGTGTTGAAGGTTTGCTGTTCTGGGTGCCATATGGATGTACAGAATGCATACTGATGTTCTTTCTTTTGGCATCACTCATCTAGTTCCTTTGAATGTGAGTGTGAATGCAACCAGCAGTGCATCTTTGTAAATAGTGTAAATACCCATTGTAAATTCTACCTTGTAAACATTTTCACTTGCACTTTGTCACTAAACTTATTTCACGTACCAATTGTTGTCTAGTGTTTTCTGTCCTCCCACCGGTTCATCCACCCCAGATTACATCACAATAATCCTTTTATGTTAAATACCCCTTTCTCATATCCCCTTGCCTATTGGGGTCGTAACAGTTATTGTATAATGAACCAAACTCTTTTAAAGTGGACCAAAAAGTGAACCAGCTGCAAATTCACATTGTAAGTGGACTTGAAAGAGAACTTGACTCGTTTTCTGGTCCACTTTAGCATTTATACGATCTCAGACCACTTGTTGTGCACACAACAGCTCCTTCAGAACACAGACCCCACTGCTGTAGCATTGGATTATGGACAGAGGTTGACATAAGCGGTACATAAGTATGCATTAATGGAAAAAAGATAAAAATACATGGAAATTTTATGTCCTAATGGAATGCACATTTAAAAATAGGCAGGCATTTGCACCGTTATGACATAAGATTGGCATGTATTTGAAACGTTTTGCCATTAATGTGCACTTGCTTACCACTTATGTCAGCCTCTGATTATGGGTCATTTTCTTCAAGGTGGCCTCTTCAGATGTGTTTATCATTTGGATGTGCCACAATTAGAGGAAGCTGATGCAAGGAGAGCACAGGTTTCTTCTGACCACACAATCCCTCAAACACTGCAGCCTTTCTGCTATTTCTTTTTAGCCAGGTTGACTCAAAAGTCACTGAAGCTGTGTAGTATTTTCCAAAGAGTAAATTGATTTTGAATAGGGCTGCTCATTTGTAGACCTTTGTATTTCTAAACTCAATGAGACTAACCTGGTTAAATAAATAAAATTTTTAAAAAATTATTGATAACTATGAATTACCCCCATTTTTATTTCATCTTGATTTTTAATTCCCGGTTATGTTTTAACAGGAGGAGCACGCTATCACTGCAACGTCCTCCATCTTTGAGAGCAGATGCAGCTCATTTTCCCCTCAAAGGGCGTGCTGCTACCCCTTTTTTTTACTCACCAATTGCTGCCCGTCCTCACATTTTAAATAGTGACAAAACTGATCACTTTCTGCCTTTTGAGAGGGGAAGGTAGGGCCCTATATTTCAGAAATATCTAAATTCGGGGATTCCTAATTATATGAAACCAATCTGGACTAGGAGTGTCATTTGATTTGAAGGACACTACATCAACTGCAAAATTTCAAATTTTTCCCAAAAGACAAGTGTACGCTAAGCACCATAAACCGGAGAGATTTTAACATCTGCCTCCTGGGTGAGTGAGGGTGTAGCAACAGCTGAAAAGGGGCATGCTGTGTCTCGCAAAGCCCTCAAACTTCCCAAGTACGAGACCGCCAAACCAACTCATTTTTACTGTTTTTCACTATCTTCCCTTTAATTACGAAAGTTTTAGAAAATTGTGTGGCGCTCACTCTACCTGCTTGAAAACAAGGTCAAAGATGCATTT
>NW_026986069.1:0-6300 GCF_018555375.3 Anguilla rostrata
CTTCTGTGTGCTGTGACTGGCTACGTTTGATTGGTGAAACGGAGTCATGTGGGGCTATGACAGCGCCAAAGCAAAGACCAGTCAGCCTCTTTGGCTGAAGTCTCTCTGAGAGAAAGAAACAAACAGAACGTCCTTGAATAAAAAAATGGGTAAAAAATAAAAGTAACGAGCGGAATGTAGCCGAATATAACGGAGTAAAAGTAACATTTTTTTCTTCGCAAATATACTCGAGTAAAAGTGAAAAGTATGTTGCATTAAAACTACTCTTACAAGTACAATTTATTCAATAAGTTACTTAAGTAAATGTAACGGAGTAAATATAACGCGTTACTACCCACCTCTGGTCCTTATTCTCTCTGTGTAACTGTACAAACAGCACTGTGTCCTTATTCTCTCTGTGTAACTGTGTACAAACAGCACTGTGTCCTTATTCTCTCTGTGTAACTGTGTACAATCAGCACTGTGTTCTTATTCTCTGTGTAACTGTGTACAGACAGCACTGAGTCATTATTCTCTCTGTGTAAGTGTGTACAAACAGGCACTGTTTCAAACACTGCAATCTAGAGTTAAGGAGGGCATCTGATTTTGGTGTCCTCCCCTCTAACTGACTCTCTGGTTGTGTTCCAACCTTTATGCTCTGTAACTTTGGCAGTGCGCCACCATGACATAGCTGTTCAATGCGTGAATTTTTTTTGTCAAACTTGTCCGTGGTTTTACAGAAGATATTGTAGCCAATTAAGTGAACGTGCAGATGGTACATCATAATGGAGTGTATATGTTCGGTGAAAGCTGGGTAGATGTGATGCAAAAGCAATTGTTGATAAATAATAAGCAAATATTAGTGAGCAAAAAAGCACAGTTCAGAAACTGGCTTCCAGTGGGGTTTGAACCAGGAACCCTGTGATCCATAGACCATGACATTGACCACTCAGCCACAAAGGGACCAGTTGTTGAGATAAGAAATGTTTTAGAGTAAAAAGATATGTCTATTTTGCATGTGTATGTGAGATCTTGATTGGATCGTGTAGGTGAAGGATTGGCTGGTGTTGGTAAAATGTCCAATGGGGAGACATTTTGTTTCTGGCTAAGCGGCAGTAAGGAGGAGGAGGAGAAGAAGGAGAAAACGCAAAATCCCCTTAGTTTGGGGCTTTATTGTGTGGACGTGTGAAGTTGTTTATGAATTCTGTCTGTTGAAATGGGGTCAGAATGTACAGAAATGAATGTTTTTTAATGTTTTTAAGGGCTGAGTGTCTAGTGGTTATTTTTGTCGGGAACCCTGAAAAGTGCCAAACTCTCAGTGGTGTATATGGGGCATGCTGCCCCACCAAGGCATAACTTGGCGGGATGGCATACCTGCCATCCCAATGAAGAAAGAAAAATAAAAATTTAGCTAGCTATAGGTTATTTCTAGGACATTTTCTTACAGTGTGAGCAAGGTTATTTGATTATCTATAAATGACAGAAAATGGCCAGAGTTCAATCCAGATAGCTAGTTACAAAGGATCATTCAGATAAATTAAAGGCATAAAACTGCTGCATTATTATATTAAACTCATATAAAACAAGCTATTTATAATGCCAGAGAAAATACACTTAAAGGTTAAAAATATATTTACCTTGTTGTGCCTGATGTAAATTAAGAACAATTCCTCAGATTAAATCGTCTACCGTAATTTAAACCGATGAACGTTAGTTGGCTACCTTGTTTGAAGTTGACTTAACTAAGGTAACACTGTAAAAAAAAAAATATTTCTTTGCATTTGGTAATGTTACCATACTTATCCATAACTTGTCGTAACTTTTTCCCAGTTATGATTCAGTTAAATTTGCGGTTATCTTTACCTACCGACACAGGAAAATAAAACAGCGATTTACCTCATTCAATATTTGCGCGTCTCTCAGCCCGAGAGACTCAAGCAAGCGATTGGTCTTGGTAGACATACGCGCTCTGATTGGCTATCCCCTTCAATTCATTGGTAGATTCTTGGTAGCGAACGGGGATTTGATTGGATCTCTCTACCAACAATTACAGAGACTCACGGCTTCCTCGGGGTGCCTTTAGAACTGACCTATATTTGGCCGGACCGCAACAGCGGGGCCAGCCCTACAAACACGAATGTCTGTGACTGACTGACTGAGTGAGTGATAAAGTTACACCGCCCATGTCTGTGACGTCGGCCGGTTCGGTCCAGCAATATACTAGGTTTTAACCTGGTCTTGTTATACGGTCTATGGGTGGCACCCATTTGAGTTGTGTAATCTAATTGAGCTCATTTTTTCTGGAAAATATACACTCAATTCAACTTTTTTTTTTAAGTTAATATTATTACTCCTACTAATAATAATAAGAATAATTGTAGGAGCCATTAATTTATGTTGGTTTATAATAAGAACCCCAAAAAGATATTATGAAGTTTATTTATTCTGTTCTACATTTAACTTGAAATTATAATGGAATTTATCATGTATTTGTTATTTATTGTTTAGTGTGCATTAATTATTTTATGAGTGTGTCCCTCTATAGGAGAAGGGGGAATAAATGATATTTAAGATGGTGCGGTGAGGCGGGCCAGCGGGAGTAGACGGGTGCGAGCGGAAACGGTCATTGACCGTGTTTTGCACAACCAAAGTGGACCTGTGGAATCTGGAAATTATTGCAGTTTTATGTTCATTTCTTTTGTAAATAAAGTCAACAAGAACAACAACATTTTTATTTTCATTACAACGCGCGTCATACAACTGCACCCAACTCCCAATGAAGTGGATAAAAGTGGGAAACGTTTACTGGAACATAGGAAACAAAAGGACAGAAACTTAACCTATTTTTACCACTACAATAATAGTAATAGTAATAATCATAATAATAATTTGCTTTTAATGACATTTAACGTGATATTACATTACATTACATTACATTACAGGCATTTGGCAGACGCTCTTATCCAGAGCGACGTACAACAAAGTGTATAACCATAACCAGGAACAAGTATGACGAAACCCCTAGAGAGAAGTACCAGTCCAAGTGCAGGGAACAACCGCATAGTTCAACTTGGACCCTGAAGGTTAAACTGATTAACACTAACACAACGAGAACGGCAACAACGCAATCTATGGAAAAAATACAAGCAGTATTTAAGACAGTTAATGCACCTAAGTCACCTATGAAACAGCTGCCTAGTTACAACCCTAAGCTAACAGTCATTTACAGGGGGGTAGGGAGGGATGGGGAGAGGTGCAGCCTGAAGAGCTGAGTCTTCAGTCGTCGTTTGAAATAGGTCAGTGTCTCATGGTAGGCCTACCATAATGTGAAGGCATTCAAAACCTGACAACCTTTTATAAAACCTATTAAAGAAACCACCACTAGATGGAGCCACATGCTCAATAGTCACTGAAGTCAGCATTCAGATTATGGCTAATGTTTCTCAGCTTGACAGTTGCTTTTGCAATCAAATGTCTTCATCTGCATATGAATTGGTTCAAGTAGCTTAACAGCAATGTTATCTTACTGTAAAATATTGTCTCACAGTTATGTTAAGTTATATATTTCTACTTTCAAAAATAAAACTGGAACTCACTCAGACACCAGAGAGCCATCAGGCACCAGCCATACCTAATACCAGCTGATCTGGCTGCTCCAGCTGTTTGTGTCACACTGAGCTGCCTGTGCTGCATCCTGCATATTGCATGCTCCTGTGCTACTACTACTGTGACATTTGCAGTGTTTCTAACTTTCTATTGTCTGCGTCTGTGATGCCCTTTAACATAGCATAGTGCTGCAATCCACATTTCTCTACAGGGACAATAAAGTCAAGTCAAGTTCAGTAGAGATGGCTTATATGAAATCCACTGTATTTTCCACGTGCAAGTAATTTCTGTCACAAAGGTCACATAAGTATTTATCTATAACCTTTATATGTATAGGAAAAACTAGCTTTAAGTGCATCAAGTTAAGGCCATTTTAGAAAGTGCCATGCGATTTCTGAAAACATTTTAAGAACATTATACATACTCTCCACACTGGAAGACATCTTGTGCATGTAGAGGCATTGTTATGGGCTCTGTTGTGGAGTTTCATGACTTTCCTGTCATGTTCCGGTGTTCCTGCCTGTGTTTCCCTTGTTGGGCCGCCAGATGGCGGCACTTCTGTTTTGTGTCCTGCTCCCCCCGTTAATTGTATGATTGTTTTCAATTGTCTCGTTATCCCATCATTGTTCCCACCTGTGTCTTGTTATCCCCTCCTTCTGGTTTGATTGTTTTTTGAGTTCACCTGTGTCTTGTTACCCCTTGTCTATTTAAGTTCTTTGTCCCCTTGACTCGGGTGCTGGTTCCTTGTGTTCCCGATATCTGTTGGTTTCAACCGTATGTACCTGCCTGTGTTTGTTCTGACTTGTGTTTTGTTTTCAGACCGATTATACCTGCCTGTGTTTTGTTTGACCTGCCCTTGTTCTCTGTTTGACCTGTCCTTGTCTTCTACCTGCCTGTGTTCTGCCCTGCCCATGTTTGTGAGTTCCTCTTGTTTTCTGTTTTATTTAGATATTTTTAGAGTTTCTGTTTTTGCCCTTCGTGGCCTTCTCTGTTCCCTACTTGTTTGCCTGTCGTGTTAGTAAAGTCTTTGTTAATTTTCCCCTTTTTGAGTTTCGTGTTTTTTTTTTTTTTTTCCCCCACTCTGCGCCTGGGTCCCAGCACCCGTACCGTTACATTTCCTCCATGATCAGCGTGTCTCACTCTGCAATTCTGCTAGATGACTTGCTATATGTGAGAAGGAATCTGAATAAGATCATCTAGAAATTGTGTATATGAAAATAAGCTCCATATTATAATTGTGGGTGTTACAATGGTCATGTGCGGTCACAACAGAACTGAACAATGCCTTTAGCATCAGGTTTCTGGGGAGCTTATGATATGCCTGCTCGTAGGATAAAAAGTCAGATTATTAAAATATGAATAAAATCCAACCGGTTTATGAGTGAAGACCACACAGCACCGAGTGCCCCCGAAAGTACAGGAAGCATAGATAAACCCTTCAGACGTGGCCTTAAAACCATTTGAGCATAGATTTTGTACATGAGATGTGATGCACAAGTCAGCATGTGCCTGTTTACTCTGTACATTCAGATCAACCAGCCTGAGTCCATGTTCAGAGCAGGAATGCTGTAATGTGTGTGCGTGTTTACACGCCGATATAAATCATCACTCCTAAGAGACAAGTGGGATGGCTGTAGGATGGTGTTAACTCTGCTCCTGTTGTCCGTCATCGAACTTTGCCAGGGGGAATCCTCTGGAAACCGCCAACAACTTGGTGGAAACCCCCTTGAAACCGATGTCAGATCAGGGAGTCGCAGACAAGCAAATTCATTACAAACTACAAATTTATTAGATCAATTACTCATTCAATTGTCTGGTCGGGACCACAAGCCGGACATGTACAAATAATTTAAGAAACGGAACCCTATTTGTTCGCGGCGTCAGTGTGTGCACTGAGTCGAGGAAGGATTACTACTCTACAGGATTCCAAAGAAAAACTGCCGCGTTATGGGGTAATAATGGGGGTAAACAATATTTACGACAACGTTATCACTGTCTTTGTCGTCTCCAATCATGAAATTCAATTTTACTGCTGTAAGCAACCCAAACTGAGTGCCACCGCTCGCGTATAGAGAGAGAGACGAGTTCGAAGTAATCACTTCTTTTTTATTTGTAGCCGAACACACGGCTTTTCGTTCACCCGGTTACATGGGGTTTTTACAATACAATCGCCGTACTTCCTCCGTCACCAGCCTCGGCGAACGCCTTTTAAAACACCCAGGCTCACTGTCAAGGTAATCAGCACATCGTTAAACAATTAAACATTGAAGAGCGGTGCTGATTAGCAACCTCTAACAGCTGTGGCGCAGAGTCCGAGAGCCGCCCCGCCCACTCTCTCTCTGCAGCCAACGCACAAACCACGCCCTCCCCACCACATACCCCCACCGCCCGACTTAGGCTGGGGAGCCATCCGGCT
Source organism: Anguilla rostrata (assembly GCF_018555375.3). NCBI lineage: Eukaryota > Metazoa > Chordata > Actinopteri > Anguilliformes > Anguillidae > Anguilla > Anguilla rostrata. The sequence continues at coordinate 6,002 of NW_026986069.1, forward strand.
GATGATCGACCCCCCCCCCCCCCTTTCGGGGCGAGAAAAGAAGTCCGCCACCACCATCTGCGCCCCCGGCCTATGAAACACCTTTGAAATTAAAGGGCTACAGAGCCAGATACCAACGGGTGATTCGCTCGTTGGCAATCCTTTTCAGCGGTGGAGCCACTGGAGGGGAGCGTGGCCGAACAGAGGGTGAATTGGTGACGACCGCCCACCGGATGGCGACGCACTCCTTTTCAACTGTGCTGTACCTGCCCCCCGCGGGAAATTTCCCGGGTGATGACACACCGGGGAGACTCCCCCCA
>NW_026986070.1:0-6520 GCF_018555375.3 Anguilla rostrata
TCACGCATGTGACAAAGCTACTATAATCCCGATTTTGGGATAAACACTTTTTCAGTTTCACGAAGCGAATTAAGAGTTTCAAGGTTCATTTGCTGAATATACAACACACACACCACAGAATTTAACGAAATTAACCATCTTGGCATTTAAAAGGAACATGTTTTTAGCATTTAAGAGACCGACAAGCTAGGCATTTAAGACAGTGGTTCTCAGAATCGGTTCTGGGGGCTCCTTGCGTATATTGGCTTTTCTCCATTGGTTTTGATGATTTACAAGAAAAAAATAATAGCCTAATAATAATTAGAAATTCAACGTAGGCTACATTATTTTTCTTCATGCACCAGGTGGAAAACTTGCCGTACAAAGTGCGTTGTCATATTTACACGCCTGCAGATCAGTTATTAAAATACTTGGTAGATTTGTTCATCACCGCTGAGTGTTAATTTTTGTTCGGTAGAAAGTGATTTGCGAACGATCGGTCACCTAGCGTCACCCAGCAAGTGAACACCACAAACGGCGATGGAGTAGCTAGTAGTAGCAGGCTCATTATCTGACTGGCGAAAACCTACGACGATAACTTGCTCGGTTAACAGATCTACCAGACAGTTATACGAAAATTTGCCTAGTCAAATCACCAGTAGCCTACACATCTCCGATTGATTGACCATCAGTGTAGTCAATGTTCTTCCCCTGTGGTTCATATTGCTAACGCGTGAGCTAACCACGGACAGCCTACCTAGCTCACTGGCAAGCTGATATGCTAGCTAAGCATATTCGTTTTGCTGAGAAACATAAATTGAAGATAACTGAACATAGCCTAATTGTATTTTTAATGTCATACATAACGTGATTACATGACACAGTACAGTCACGGATGGAAACTAAACTCCGTAAACATCTGATAATATATTTTAAAACATAACGGCAGACAGTCAGCTAGCCTCGTTCAGGTTGAGGGGCTTTTCCGCACCGGACTGTCAATCAAATTGTAAAAATCACAAGACCGCTTAACTCTATGGTTTTGGCTCCAAATCGAGAAAATGGCCGCGCCCGCCATTGAGCTTCAAAACGTGTTTTAGAGACCCACGGAGAGTCAATGGGTGACGTCACAGTAGCTGTGTCCATATTTTTTACAGTCTCTGATCTTAACCCAATCTCTCCTGGTCAACACACTTTCCCCTTACGTCACATCCTTACTAGGGTAGTCTTCCAACTACTCTCGGGAAAGTAATACAGTGCCTCCTAGTGGTCAGAATACACTCAACCTGTAACATCTATTATTGAACACAACAAATTGCATGGTATGAAACGGGAATGAACTATTTTTTCTTGATAAAATCATTGTTTTCATAGAACTTACGACCAGAGATGTTTGCTTAACAACGGTGCGACTAGAACAACAAACCAGAGTGTCTGCATAAGGACGGTCCAATTAGAACTACGAAGCAGAGTTTTGCTTGACAACGGTAAGATAATATGCCCAAACGCCCGCAGAAGAACATTTTCACGTCCAGCTGATTAAATCTATAAAAATCAATAAATATAAAAGCAAACTCATTGTCATTGTTGGTACACGGCATGAAATTGATGTGAAATTACAGGGAAATTCCTACAGTAATCTGCTGTTTTATTGATATACGGCACATTGCTTAAGACAGAACAGCATTGTGGGCGTTTTGCTCTTAACTGCATAACACCGTTTGAATTTTCAGTAATTAACTGGAAATTGCTATGGATATTGGGAAGCCGTTGGTTAGTAGTGGCGACAGAGAATTTGCTAACAAAGCAATGCCAAGTGTCGAGTGTCACACCTAATAGGCTACGCGAATTTAAAAGTAATTATATCACAATTTGTTCGTTTTTGATTTCCAACAGAATACGTTGATCTGTATTTCACATAAATTTTCTTGTTCTTTTCCAAGGCAACCCTGTACTTTGAGTATTTTTGTTGGCAGCTGGCTAGAGTGTCGCCGGATTGTGCAGGTAGGCTACGTGCGTTTCGAATTCATCAACTAGTTAGTATCATAACGGCCAATCATTCGCCAGCGATAGCTTAGTATGAAAGCATGTTTACATGTCAGTATTGTGGTCACCAATGCTTAACGAAGTATGCGTTTGTTAGGCATATGAAAGTACATACGAGTCTTCCAACCGCGTTGTTTAAATGCGCCTTTTTTGATTGCTCCCGTTCGTTACAGAAACATGACGCAGTTGGAATGTCATGTAGATACGAGAGCATAAAGATAAGAGAGATGCACAGGTAACTGCAATCGAGTGTGTATCTTGTCATGTAGAATTTTGCAATGTTAGATGCAATGATTTATCCAGTTTAAACTCTCATTTGAAATCTCATATCGGAGAGGGCAGGCCGTTTCTTGTCCATTTCGTCAGTGTGGGAGAACGTTTTCAGTCGTCTCTTCCTTTATTTCTAATTTTTCCACGGTACACAAGTCTTGTACAGTATCCAGGTCTTCTGGGCCATGTAACAGTAGGAACAGAGACGAGACTAACGGCAACCAATGAACAAGTTGAGGATGTTTCAGTGTTGGAGAGGGATTTGACTGACGACGTAACGTAAGTGATGATAACGAGGGAGACCAAGCAGCGGTGCTGCCAGAGAGAGCAATGAATCCCTTTTCTTGAACAATTTGGCTTTCTTTTATTTTAAAGTTGCAGGCAAAACTTTTACTGCCAGCATCAGTCATACAGTCTATTTTGAGGATTTTCAAGCAGTGCATGATATCAGTCAGTCTCATTTACTTCATAAGTTGGACGAAAAGCTGGTATCATTGGATATCTCTGACCGTGAGAGAGAGAGGTTCTTAAATCCGAGGATTTGTTTCGGGCATGCAACACTGGTACCTTGAAAACTGATCAAAGAACAAAAACGGTTTTTAAAATCAGTTTAGATACATTGAGCCAGTCCCACCTTATCTTGGAAAGAATGATATGGGATCACAGAGTGGCTTTAGTGAAAACTTCAGTAAAGGCACCCATTTCTGCAGATTATGTACTAGAGCCCGACCGATATATCTATAATATATTAATATATATTATATAAAACAAAAAAAAAACGATGATTATTTATCTGTACTTGTCTGCTTGAACGTTGTAATTGCTATTTACTACAATTATCCAGTAGAGGGAGCTCTAATACAAGTGTGAACTGCAGCAGCTGACGCGCTACTTCTCTAATAAGTACGTTTTGTTACTGCGTGCCTCGATCCAATATGTAGATTTAGTGAAAGTTTTTAATTAAATGCGTTTATTACGACCACTATGTTTATCATCCTCATTATCAAACGAGCGAGCTAGCTAACATATTTGGTTCACTTTAGCAAGCTAGCAAGCCTTTATGAACTGGAAGTGAGCACATAAGCAGCGTAGGATCTACATTTCCAGAGGACATCGCTGTATTCTCAAATAAATAACCAGCCAAAATAAAATGGTGATTGAATGTGTCACACATTTGTGTTTTTTGTTGTTTTTTATCTGAGATATGATATTAGCTACTATATGATGTTTTGTAAATAGCCAAGGCGTGATTGCAAGCGAGTGTCATCTTGTCACGCGTCATCGTAGCAAGCTAACCAGACAGTAAAAAAGCAGATAAAACACTTCGAACATGAATCATTTTAAGCCATGTTATCTAGCTTTGTGTCCGTGATAACATGAGAGAAAGGTTGCTGTTGGAGACTGAATCAACCAATAGTTAGCGCGGTGGGTAACCTGCACGAAAGCTCATACATATAGGAAAATACAATAAGAAAATATAATTAATTTAACTTACTGAGAAAATATAATAAGAAATAACGAGCTTGTGTCATAGCTAATGCGTTTTGTGCGAGCGAGTGTGTCATCTAGTCACTGCGTCGCGCATTGTAGGTTATTTTCACCGTCTAATTCTTAGGACAGGGAAGCTCGTTGATAGTCTTAGTAGGAATAAAATAAGAAAATATAATTAATGTACTGAGAATAGATACTAAGAAATAATATAACAAATTAATAATAACAACAACAATAATAATAAAATAACATAAAATACATGTTTGAAACTGGAAAAGGGATTTTTTACATTAATTTTTTATAGATGTTGGAAAAGAAAGGAGTAAAAGCAAGGTGTGGATTATTTTGATTTCACACACTTAAATATAATTAATATGTATATTTAATTTAATATCATCTTTAACTTTTTTTTATCAAAAGTTTTGTGTGTTTATTTAAAAAATTTTTGTTTGCTTATAAGTTTAAATGTTCTTAAATATAGAAACTTTAAATAAAATAAGTTTTTCAAATTGATTTGAAAATGTTGCACTTTTTGACAAAACATCGGTCAAAACATCGGTAATCGGTGGGCTAGGACTCCCCAAAAAATCGGGATTGGCACCGGACCCAAAAATCTGGGCATCGGTCGGGCTCTATTATGTACTGTTTGGCCATGCTCAATTTTTGTCATCTCCCTTCACAACGGTGAAAAGAAAACAATTGCATCATACAAAGACAGCGTGCAGCACAGCATGCAGCATAACGTAAGTACATCAAAAACTGTCACTGAGAATTAAATTTGATTTGATTCCAAATTTATCAAATTAACCCACTTCCATGTGTGCCAACTTGGTCTGCCTCCTTGTCTGGGCCATGACTTATTTGAGGGTATCGTCGCATATGACTTCGCTCTATACCTAAGTCATTTTGTCACAAATCAGAAATTCTTCACGTATAGAGAACTGAATGGGACAGCTTAATCACTTCAGGTACCTCGGCGTGACGCCAGCATAAGCCATGCGAAATGAATCCAGAGAAGTGAGAAATTGAGGTGGACATGCTGTCCATAATTTGGTGTTTTCCTTAGACTTCTGCTCTCTTGATTGGGGACAAAATTTAAAATCCAGTTGAAAATGAGTTTGGCAATTTGTGTTGCTGCTAAGGCAAAAAGTTGAAACTGTTTGTGTCTCCTGCATTTGCAACTACGTCAGAATGGCCTACTTGAAAGTCCTTATTGAGGAGTATTTGCCGAGTCGACAGTATTGTTTTCCATAATCACCCCGACTTAAGCCGAAACAATCATGTAACCCGTTAGAAAAATAGCAACGTTTTAAAAGAGTCCTGTAGCTTTAAGAAAAGGGAGGCTCACATACCTAACTGTTAGGAGGACTTGTTTTTGCGTCCCTAATTAGTTTTAATTTGGCTGTAACAGGCAGTAATGTCTTAAGATCATTCTGGAAAATAGTTAGCCCCGCCCACTCCCGGGACTTGGTTGAGACTGTTTGTCGCACAGCAAGAGGGAGACGGGAGAAAGAAAAAGACGATTAGAAGTAACAAATCATAATCGTTAAAATTTAAGCAGTAACCTAAAGGTACTCCGTAAATGACCCACGGACCAAATATTTTCCGATCGCACACTTCAATCTCTTTCCTTGGGATCTTGGTAAAGTAAATGTTAATCTGCTAAAGTATCATTAAGTATCATTACTGCTAATAGCATTAGCCACACGTGGCGTTACTATTTTTTTCAGTTTGCATCCCTTCGTTTCTCCTTTGGATTTCAGCGAGTTTAAATTTGAAATTTAGCTAAATATCGCCATTGTAGCAGCAACACGTGTGTTTATTAACTCTGTGTTTCCTTGAAAATAGCATTAGCCACACGTGGTATGTATAGCTATTGAGTTTTTTCCCCCTCATATAAAGTTAATGTTGCTATTTGAAAGCGTGAATCGCACTGTTATTGTATCATACGTGTATGAATGTGCTATGTACTGTTTAGAATGTGCCATGTAAAAACCTTGTGTTAATTTTAAGTGGGTATAGCTCATTCAGGTGGCTATTAGTTGAGGGCCCATCACTTTAAATGAGTTACTAATGCAGTACTGTTAGAAACCATGCACTAGCGCTTAGCAAGTGCGCTACATTTGGTATATGAGTACCATATCTTCTATTGTGCATGACAGTGCAAGAGGGTTAGTTCACATGCTTTAAATGATTTTCAATCAACTATGATTTACTTGATTGTTAAAGGTTTATTGCCATGTATTTATATTTATTCAGGTTTAAAAAATTATTTGCTTAGTTACAAACAGAATCAAATCAAATCAAATTTGGGTTTATTGCCAAGTAGGTTTACACATACAAGAATTTGTTTTGGGCAGGTGGTGCGTAACAGTGAACATAAAATAAGATAAATAAGGGAAGATGAACAATAGTGCAGTAAAAAACATAAAAAGACATACATAACATAACATAACATAACATAACATAGGCAAAACAAAAACAATAGTGCAAGGGATAAAGTGGTTTTAAGTACAGGGTGCTGTCTGTTGGTGTCCTGGGGTCAGGATAACTAAAAGTGACAGTGGCATCAGTGGGGTCCCGGGCCTTGTTGATAAAGGGCCACTTGCAGTCGGGAAAAAACGTTTCTTATGACGTGAGGTTTTTGGTTCTGATGGACCGCACCTCCTGCCGGGGGGGAGTGTTTTTGCAAGAGTTTGTGTCCAGGGGGAGGGGCGGGCCCCAATCTTTCCTG
>NW_026986071.1:0-6679 GCF_018555375.3 Anguilla rostrata
GAAAGCATGTGCGGAGGATGAGGTAAATCATATGGTTTGATTAATTATCCGTGCCATTAATCATCCACAAAACATAGGGAACAAACCTGTCTCTGAACAAATGTTCGTGTTTGATATTTAAATAAAAAAATAAGTGAATATATATACACATCAAACAGCATTGGACAGATTATATCTCCAACTACAAGTACTGCCAAAGTCAATGGCTAGAATCAGATTATTTATGTAAAATTAATGAGAACACTATAAGCAGAGACAGCTTAAAGTGCCATGACCCAGTTATGGTTTTTTTTTTTTTGCTTCTACAGCTATCTGATTGAAGTAGAGAGGATTAATCCTTTTGGAAGAAAAAAAATATATACGGCTCTCCCTGAAAAAAAAAAAAGATGAGTTTGATTGATGTCAGTTATATGCTTATTAAAATCATAGCAAGTTTTACATTGTACAATTTAATTAAAAATGTGAGATATCCTCAAACACAATAATGTATCACTCGGCATATATTAAATAATAATAAGCCTATATTACAATTTGGACGAGCACAATTCTCATTGTAATCTTATTGCTCTGCCTACCACCAATCACATTTGTACCTTATAAAATTTCCAGAGGCACAGGGAATATTTCCAGCTTCCAGGAGGTCAGCAGAATTGTCAGACGTGCACAGTAAAATGTCTAGTGTTAAGTCAACTGTTAAAGACTACATATGAATCCAGTGTGGACCACATATACTCTGTAAGAGTTATGTGACTTAACACTTTACTGTGTGATGTCACAGAGACAGAGTGTTGAGATATACCAATACAGATGTACCTTAACAAGAAAAAAAGAAAAAAGAATTTGATAAGCACTGTAAGCTTTGTCACTTTTTCACCTCTCAACCTCTAGAATGGAATGGATTAACATTTTTATTGGTGGAATCATAACAGGTTCAGACTACTTATTGCAAAGGAACAAACACAGACACATGTCCCGATAATCATTTGTCATATGAGGGTAATTAATCCTTCTTTCTGTTCATTGTGCTTTCGCATTAATTTTCTATCCAATTGTTATGGCTGTAATGCTGCACCTGGCACATCTGACAGACTGGTTAATGTGTGCTGTCATTGAGACTGCCTTCAGCCATCGCATGATAGATAAAGTCACCTCGGCCTCTCAAATGACAGCAGAGCTGCTGAAAAGCTTCCGGGCTATTCCGTGGAATGATTTCCTCCGTGGATAAATTTACAGAAGAGACGGTGTCAAGCAAATTTGCTGCTTTTCAGACAGTATGGAAGCCAACTGTGACTGTAAAAACAGATTTAGCTTTTTTTTTTTTTTTTTGTTTGTTTGTTTTGGGTATTTACAATTGCTTTGACTGTTGTCCAGTGTACACGTCTCCCTTTTTATGTATGCTCATTGACATTCTTCTCTATGTGGCATCATATTTCAGACTTTATCTATTTCTCTGTCTGTTTAGTTTTATCTCGTATGTGGTTGTCTTTGTTCAGAGCCAGTCAGTGATCGCTCAGAATCCGACAAATTTCTATAATGAATGTCCTGGGAGCGTTTGTGCGACTGGAAACTCAATGAATGTGCGTGCAGTACAGCCTGTGCCCTCGCTGTTGGTGAAGCAGAAATGAGACTGAATTAGCATGCATTAGCACCGTGTTCGAGAGAAGACCAGCGCTATCTCCACCAGCACGTCTTCTGAAGTATTAATTATGATTCGACTGTGAATATATTTGCAGGAGTGCCTTTGTCTGTGTGCCGAGCTGTAAAAAAAAAAGGAAGAAAGCAGAGGAAGGCTATAACACGATCAGGGTCAGTCAGTCAGGCTAGGGCGATTGGTGCTGGGGGGTGGGGGTGGGGTGGGGGTGGCGTGGGAGAGGGGGGGGGGTGCACCCAAGGGCCGAGGGGCCAAAAAGCCAGGCACGCTTTGGACAGCAGGGCAGAGGGAGGGGAGTCGGCTCACAGTGTCTCATTTACACGCCTCAGTGCGCTGAAGGCTGTTTGCTGTAAGAAAAGGGCTAAGCTGTTAGCATCTCGTATCCTTGCCGCTCAAGTCAGACTTGGCATATGCTGTTTGGAAGAGCTGCCATTTTGAGCATTCACACCAAAATTTCCAGTGTTAATTCAACTTTAACAGAAGTACATGAGTCCAGCAAGGACCATATGTACTCTCTAAGAGTTGATTTGACCCTGGCATTTTACTGTGTTCCTATTATTTCCAACAGTGGGAACAGATGCATGTATATTGTATTGGCTTTTCTGTGAGTTATTTGCCTGCCTCTCCATCAATTTTTTAATGCGTGCTACTTTGGGTGCAAGTTGGCAGTTATTAATATGTAAAGACAAGACCCTTTACTCTGAGTCAACCTTCTCACAAATGTCAGAAATAACTTTGTGAAGGGATTTTGAGACTTATTTAGTAAACAGTTCTGCATCAGTTCCAGTCCTTGTTAGTCAATAGAAAATTTTCCCGCAGAATAGGTGCTGACAGCTGGGATCAGGCGAATGGTTAGATTCACCTTTTTAAACTTTCCCAACTTTGTTTGCCAGTTGACACTGAACCTATGAGTACCATGGGGAAAAACAAGATAGAGCTACGCCTTCATTATCAGAGTTTGTGCTGTTTTCTAATGTTTTTAATGCTCTGTTCTGACATAGTCACAAAAAAGGAAGCCGTTAAGTAAGCAGTGTTTACCATTTCAGGGAGGCAGCTGTGCAGTAATTCACCTGCTTTTTTACCGCCAGTGTACTACACGATGTTTATCCTTGAGTGTTTGCTGCACAGAGTGCACAGTGCGGACCTGATAAACCAATCAATCTGTTTTATTTCCTCACAGAATCCTTTTTATATATTTTTTTTAGTGAGGTGCTGCACCTGGGAATCTTTCGCAGAGATTTACTCCCCCCCGAGGGTCCAGGCAAACATGAATCACCCGGGAGGATGCTGAGGTTAACGCAGAGGGTGAAACGCAGAGCGCTGGCACGCTCAGGCAGCACCTGCGCGCCCGCTTTGATTTCCTCAGCCGATTATGCGTGCACACCTTCGCCCGCTGCCACGCTTAATGACAAACGGGGCGGGGGGGGGTGGGGGGGGGGGGGAGGAGCCGTGACAACGGGCTCATTAAATGGGATCGGCGGACGCCAGGACGTCCCGCCGCCCCGCTGCGCCGCCGTGTGACATCACCGCGAAGGGATGGGCGAGGTCGGGCGAGGCGGAGCGCGGGCAGATGTGGAGGGATTTGGCTCGATTGGAGTACGGGGGATGGGGGGGGGGCTCTTGTTTGGACCACCCAGGGGGCAAGCCAGATAAACTGTGTAGATTGTCAGAGTGTGCTGTTACCTGGTCTTTTGCATGTAATCAGGACACAATTTTCATGATAGAACCATGCTCCTGAACAGGAAACAGGACATTTTACCTGACAAAAGCTAGCATGACATCTCTGTACCCTTCTATTATAGAAAGAGGAAGCAGACGACTTCCTGTAGTTATCACAACAGTATGTGGGCTCATGCGTCTACCTGGAATTTACATACAGGTTAAACTGTGCAGTGCTACAAAGTAGACTAGCATTTCTCTGTGTTTCTTACTATGTGCAGCGTGCTACGGTTTGTAGGATATCTGCTACACTATTGTCTAAGTTAGAGTGAGGAGGCATTAGCAGAAGTCACGGCACAATGTGTGAGCTTGTGTGCATATAGACCTCCTGTCCATACTCAGAACACTTCAGAGAGAGAGACTATACCCTGTTCCTGGTGATCTACCGTCCTGTAGGTTTTCACCCCAACCCTCACAAAGTCACACCTTATTAAACAGCTGGAGATCTTGTTGTGGTGCTAATTAGGGTTTGAAATTAGGGTTGAAATGAAAACCTACAGGATGGTAGATCCACAGGAACAGCACTGAGAACCACCAGAGTAGTTTTTTATTGCATGCGACTGACTTACTGTATCGTCCACTGTGCCTGCCAGTGATAACCCAAAACATGAAGGGATTTGAGAGTGTAATGATGGTTGAGCAATGTGCCGGCCTGTCTGTGAAATGGTACAGAAATGAAGGCTGGGGGATTTTCAGCATGGCTCAGAATGATTTGCGTGGTAATAAACTTATATGCTTTAAATATCAGACGCGTGACTCTGTGGATCACAGTGTCTGTCAGCTATTCCCAGTGATGTGGTAGGAAGAAAGTCTAATCTCTTTCCAGCAAAACTGCTTTCCAGCCTAGCATTTTATTTAGGCCCTGCATTTTAGACTTCAGTTTGTGGGTTCAGTAGTATACTTTAAATCCATTTTAAATTTTTGTATTTTGAAATTGGGCAGAAAATCTGCACTGTAATCGTAAGAAGGTTTTACATACAGAATATTATGTATAAATAATATTGGAAACTACTTAAACATGCTATACGCATCTAGAACTGTCCACACACGCAGAAATTGTAGGGTATGATGAACAGGGCAATCCACAGATGTTATTTATGTAGCATAACACACACACACCCACACATGTAACATTATATTCTCTCTTTTAGGGAAATTGGGAGGAAATGGCTTCTTTAAAGCAAATCATTATTCAGAGCCAGCCGCCACCCGCCTACACCAAGCTGAGCAAAGGTTACCATTAGCCTTTGATGCTGCCATAGCTAGCTTATAGAGCGATCTTCCGGTTATTATAGTACCCAATCTGCCTGTACAGATTTCCCCTGGATGTAGAGAGACTCATTTAATAAGAACAATGGTTTATTATAGATGACAACATCTGTCTGTTTATTTTATGACTTTTATCAATAAATTTTCTATTAAATATATACATGATATATTACACCTATTGTTTCATATTGAGGTAAAATTTTGTTCTGTATCATGTGATTGGGGTAGGGGGATAGGTAACGAGGGAGGAGGTATAGGAGAAGCACGAGTCTCTTATGATAATGTATGAAAACTGTGACATGTATTGTAACACAGTATTTGAAGAATGTAATCGGTATTGATTCACTTTCAAGGACAAATAAAAATCTTTTTCAAAATTGACAGCCAGTATTGCCCATTTTCTTTTAACTCCGTGATATGAATTTGAACTAGCTGTGAACATACAAAGAAACCTGTAGAAATATAATGGGTGGGAGTTGTTCCTTTTTTGCTGTTTGCTGACCTATTATGATGATGATGACTATGATTATTAGTATTATTAGTTATGAATTACCTGCTGGTTATTTGGAGGTACTGCAGGTTTGAGGACTGTACGCAAATCCCTGAAACAGGCCACGATCACCCTTTAATAATTACATTTAAATGGTAAGCAATTTTAGACATTAAGAGTGCGAGAAATGTTGAAATGCAACCTTATTTAAAGGGAAATTGCTGTTATTGGCTGCATTCGCGAGGTGAAGCATGTTTATGTGAGTTCAAATTGGAGTTCATTTGAGATTTATGTGTCTTCTTGTGCTTAAGACACGGATGTGCTGCTTTAAACCAACGTAAGCAACATTTTCTGGCCACAGCCATTTTTATAAATCTAGCATCAGCACCACATGGGAAATTAATTTAAGATTATGCTTAAGTTTAAATCCAAGAACGTTTTTATAAAAGAGGCCCTGGTTGGGATACCCTCTGCCTGTGGTGTGAGCAATGTGCGGCTGCAGTGCGTGTGAGTGCTGTTGCCATGAGCAGCAGACACTAATCTGTGCTCAGGGATTAACCCTGCAGGGGAAGAAGGGGATGTGGGGGGTGGGGTAGGGAGGCATTCTATTTTGGGCTTTCCAGGAGAAAAGGCCTGCCCAAACTCCCCAAGGCTTCCCTAGCCACAAGTTAAAGCCCACTTTCTCTGGGTGGTGGTGTGTGTGTTGGTGTGTGAATGTTCTGGGTTTCCCCCCCTGAGGAAGGCCTGTCTGTTCTGGGGGGATGAAGATGGCCATCCCAACGTCCATGGTGGGGGAGAGAGGGAGAGGAGAACGAAATGGGGTTGCCATCAGAGCTCCTCATAAGGGCTTTCTTAGTCAGCACTCTGCTGGTTGATGCTGGGGAAATGTAGTTTTTTTGGTATCAGTCCTCATAACCATTAATCCCAGGTGGTTGAGACTGAGCTTTGTGTTCAGTTCTCATCCCCCATTACAACATATATTTTGGCTTTTCTTTGAGATGTCAAAAAAAAAAAAAAAAAATATGAATGGGTCTCTGGAGGGAGGGATTGTGGGTGTAATCCAGGTCTTTGCCTGGATTTGGTGCAGTGATCCACCCCACACTCCATCCCCTCCCGACCTGAAGGCTACTGAGGCACAATACTGAGAGGGAGAAATTCAGTAGGCAGGGATCAGGCCGACCTCACTGCAGAACAGCCACACCTGGTCAAGTGGGGCACCTGTGATCTTCCCACACAGGATCCGGGCCTCTGGCACAAAGTAGGCGACAGCTCAGCAGCCGGACAGGCTGTTATTCTGAGCCCTCCCCAAAAATACCCCAGCACCAGTGGGAAAACCTTGCCGCCCGATTGGCATCATAAATTGGCAAGCAGTGAAATTAGACCAGATTGGTCAGCACTTCAAAAGCCACAAAATAGACAAAACACCATTAATAAAGACTGTGGGGGGAAAAAAAAAAAGAAGAAAAACAGCCTTGCCCGGGTAACATCATTGATGGGTGGTTAATTCATCAACAAGCTGTTCCGTTGGAGCAGAAAAGCCACGATATCAT
>NW_026986072.1:0-5983 GCF_018555375.3 Anguilla rostrata
CAGTAAATAGAAATAGGAGAAAAAATTGATACATACATACCATATTTGGTGATACGCGAAAGAGCAAGAATCCCGCTTAAAACTGCAAAAACTGCAGCAGCGATGGTTAAACCCAGGACCCACTTATGTAAGGAGGAAAACCCTGTGACAGAGATTTCAATTAATCAAAGACCGAACATAAGATCATGTGGTAGCACTGTCGGATCAGGCATGATTTGGTCCTGTTTCCCCCTCCTCTGGAAGGAAATTATGTTTTTACAACCTTTTTCTTGCTGCCAGTTTTTTTCTTCATATTTTTGTGTGCAGATAAGCTAAACTCAAAGACTCGCTCTCTCGATGTGTGCTCCCAGTCTCTGCCCCAAACTGCGGAGAGGAACACACCTTTAAGCACCTGGGCTGATTAGCTAATGCAACCCAGGTGCGTGTGCTCTCTGTACCAGCTGCCATTGCAGAGACCGAGTCCAGTTCACTGCCAAACTGAATGCAACACATAGATTTAACATCTGACGCAAAAATTTAAATAATATATTAGTATTTTAGTGTTAGACATAAAGGAGATTATGTTTTTACAAATTTTTTATGTCATGTTCCGGTGTTCCTGTCTGTGTTTCCCCTGTTGGGCCGCCAGATGGCGGCACTTCTGTTTTGTGTCCTGCTCCGCCCCTGTTAATTGTATGATTGTTTCATTGTCTCGTTATCCCATCATTGTTCCCACCTGTGTCTTTTCCCCTCCTTCTGGTTTGATTGTTTTTTGAGTTCACCTGTGTCTGTTATCCCCTCCTTTTTTGGTTTGATTGTTTTGCGTTCACCTGTGTCTTGTTACCCCTGTCTTTTTAAGTTCTCTGTTCCCTTGACTCGGGTGCTGGTTCCTTGTGTTTGTCTCCTGACTTTCATGTACCTGCCTTCTTGTGTTTGTTCCTGCAATCTGTTTGAAAACCGTATGTACCTGCCTGTGTTTGTGACCTGTTTGTGTTTGTTCCCGAATTCTATTTGTTACAAACCGTTTGTACCTGCCTGTATTTTGTTCCTGACTTGTGTTTCGTTTGACCTTCCCTTGTGCTCTGCCTTCCCGTGTTCTGCCCTGCCTGTGTTTTTTGAGTTCCTGTTGTTTTCTGTTTCATTAGATTATTTTTTGAGTTTGTATTTCACCTGCCTGTGTTTGTTCTGACTTGTGTTTTGTTTGACCTTCCCTTGTGCTCTGCCTTCCCGTGTTCTGCCCTGTCTGTGTTTTTGAGTTCCTGTTTTCTGTTTCATTAGATTATTTTTTGAGTTTGTGTTTTAGCCCATTGTGGCCTTGTCTGTTCCCTGTTTGTTCACCTGTCATTAGTAAAGTCTTTGTTAATTTTCCCTTTTTGAGTTTCGTGTTTTTTTTTTTTCCCCCCACTCTGCGCCTGGGTCCCAGCACCCGTACCGTGACAGAAGGAACCAGCCAGTGTGGGACCCAGCAGAGTTTTTTTATTTTTTAATTTATTTATTTATTTATTTTTTTTATTTTTTATTGTTTAACATGCCATCGGGGTGGTGGGAGCTTGAGCCTCCCAGTGCCCGGGGCGGGCGTTCGCGGAGGCGCCGTGGTCGGGCTGCCTCCCGGTCGGCCGGACCTCCAGCTGATCAGCAGGTGGATCCTGACCCTTTTGAGGGGTCTCGGCTTGCCATTTTTCCGGGGTCCGGCCCGCGGGGGTCCCGCCGGTCCCGTCCGGCTGCCCAGCCGGGTTCCCTACAGCTATGGTCTGTGTTCCTGTCGCCTGCTCCACCCCAAGTCCCGGAGGGGCCTTCACGGCCTGCTCTGCCCCGAGTGCCGGAGGGACCTTCACGGCCTGCTCTGCCCCGAGTGCCGGAGGGACCTTCACGGCCTGCTCTGCCCCGAGTGCCGGAGGGACCTTCACGGCCTGCTCTGCCCCGAGTGCCGGAGGGACCTTCACGGCCTGCTCTGCCCCGAGTGCCGGAGGGACCTTCACGGCCTGCTCTGCCCCGAGTCCCGGAGCGGCCTTCACGGCCTGCTCTGCCTCAAGTCCCGGAGCGGCCTTCACGGCCTGCTCTGCCTCAAGTCCCGGAGCGGCCTTCACGGCCTGCTCTGCCTCAAGTCCCGGAGCGGCCTTCACGGCCTGCTCTGCCTCAAGTCCCGGAGCGGCCTTCACGGCCTGCTTGCCTCAAGTCCCAGAGCGGCCTTCACGGCCTGCTCTGCCTCAAGTCCCGGAGCGGCCTTCACGGCCTGCTCTGCCTCAAGTCCTGGAGCGGCCTTCACGGCCTGCTCTGCCTCAAGTCCCGGATCGGCCTTCACGGCCTGCTCTGCTCAAGTCCCGGAGCGGCCATCACGGCCTGCTCTGCCCCAAGTCCTGGAGCGGCCATCACGGCCTGCTCTGCCCAAGTCCCGGAGGGGCCCCAGACCCACCTGGAGCCCCGGAGAGGCTCCCAGATCCGCCTCGAGCCCCGGAGAGGCTCCCAGAGCCGCCTCGAGCCCCGGAGAGGCCCCCAGAGCCACCTGGAGCCCCGGAGAGGCTCCCAGAGCCACCTGGAGCCCCGGAGAGGCTCCCAGATCCGCCTCGAGCCCCGGAGAGGCCCCCAGAGCTGCCTCGAGCCCCGGAGAGGCCCCAGAGCCGCCTCGAGCCCCGGAGAGGCCCCAGAGCCGCCTCGAGCCCCGGAGAGGCCCCCAGAGCCGCCTCGAACCCCGGAGAGGCCCCAGAGCCGCCTCGAGCCCCGGAGAGGCCCCAGAGCCGCCTCGAGCCCCGGAGAGGCCCCCAGAGCCTCCTCCAGCCCCGGAGGCCCCGCCTGCTCTGACCCTTCCGCGGAGGCCGCCTGCTACACCCAAGTTTCGGGCTGTACTTGTGCCTCGAGCCCCGGGGGGGCCTCCGGAGCCGCCTCAAGCCCCAGGGGAGCCTCCGCAGCCGCCTCGAGTCCCGGGGGGGCTCCGGAGCCGTCCAGAGCTCGGAGAGGCCTCCAGAGCCGCCAGAGCCCGGAGAGGACAACAGTCCCATCTGTTGTCCCGCAGGGGCCTCCGCAGACTGCTCTGGCCGCCCCGCAGGCTAAGCCGCCTGCCTTGCCCCTAGCGTTCGTGCTCCCCTGGCGTTCGTGCTCCCCCTGGCGTTCGTTCTCCCCCTAGCGTTCGTGCTCCTCTAGTGTTCTCGCGCCCCCCAGTGTCCGTTCTTCCCTAGTGTTCTTGCTCTCCACTAGTGTCCACACCTTGCCCCCTGGCGTTCGTGCTCCCCTAGTGTTCTCGCGCCCCCAGTGTCCGTTCTTTCCCTAGTGTTCTCGCTCCCCTAGTGTCCACACCTTGCCCCCTGGCGTTCGTGCTTCCCTGGAGTTTGTGCTTCCCTGGCGTTCGTGCTCCCACTGGTGTTTGTGCTTCCCCTAGTGTTCTCACGCCCCCCAGTGTCCGTTCTTTCCCTAGTGTTCTCGCTCCCCCTAGTGTCCACACCTTGCCCCCTGGCGTTCGTGCTTCCCCTGGCGTCGTGCTTCCCTAGTGTTCTCGCTTCCCCTAGTGTTCGCCCTTCCCCCAGTGATCGTCTCTCCCCTGGTGTCGTCGCTTCCCCAGTGGTCGCCCCTCCCCGGTGTCGTCGCTTCCCCAGTGGTCGCCTCTCCCCCGGTGTCGGTCCCTTCCCCCAGTGATCGTCTCTTCCCCGGAGTCCGTCCTCCCCCCAGTGGTCGTCCCTCCCCGGTCTCGTCGCTCCCCTGGTGTCCATTCTCCCTTTGGTGTTCGTCCTCCCAACCGTGTGTCCGTGTGTTCCCCGGCCCCCTGTCTAATTGTCTGCCCGCCTGTTTGTCTGTTGGTCTACCCGTATGTGTGTCAGCCAGTTTGTTGGCCTGTTTGTCTGCCCCCCAAGCCGTCAGCCCATCGGCCAACGTGTTTGCCCGCCTGTCTGCCTGTCTGTCAGTGTGCCAGTCCGCGTGTGTTTGTCTTGTTTGCCTGTGTGTCAGTCCCTATGTCAGTTGTTGGGCTCCCCCTCGCCTTCCCTGTCTGCTGTCCCTTTGTGTGTCTGTCGGTGTCGCTGTGTGCCTCCCGCCTGCTTGTCCCTGTGTCTGTCCTTGTAGGTCTCCCGATTGTGCCAGTATCTGGCAGTCTGTTTCCCCTCAGTCTTGTCCAACCCAGTCCAGTGTTGTCGTGCCCGGTCTCAGACCTGTCCTGTATGTCTGCCTTGCCCCTGTCCAAGTCCCCCCTGGTTTCCTGAGTCCCCCCTGGTTTCCTGAGTCCCCCCTGGTTTCCTGAGTCCCCGTGTCGCCGGAGTGCGGGCTCTGAATTTCCCCATGTCGCCCGGAGTGCGGGCCCTGAATTTCCCCGTGTCGCCCGATGTGCGGGCCCTGAGTCTCCCCCGTGTCGCCCGATGTGCGGGCCCTGAGTCTCCCCGTGTCGCGCCGATGTGCGGGCCCTGAGTCTCCCCGTGTCGCCCGATGTGCGGGCCCTGAGTTCCCCGTGTCGCCCGATGTGCGGGCCCTGAGTTTCCCCCGTGTCGCCGATGTGCGGGCCCTGAATTTCCCGTGTCGCCCGATGTGCGGGCCCTGAGTTTCCCCGAGTCCTGCCCAGCCCTGAGTCTCCCCGTGTCGCCCGGGTCCTGCCAGCCCTGAGTCTCCCGTGTTGCCCGGGGTCCTGCCAGTCCCGAGTCCTGTTCCCCCGTCCGAGTCCAGTCCCGAGTCCTGTTCCCCGTCCGAGTCCAGTCCCGAGTCCTGTTCCCCCGTCCGAGTCCAGTCCCGAGTCCTGCGTCCCGTTCCAGTCCGAGTCCTGCGTCCGTTCCAGTCCTGTGTCCAGTCTTGTTCCTGCCCCAGTCCTGTTCCTGCTCTGTGTCCAGTCCCTGTTCCTGTCAGAGTCCTGTTCCCGTCTTCTGTCCCTGTTCTTGTCTGTCCTGTCCCCAGCCCCCACCCTCTGTTGACTCCCTCCCCGGGTCGGCCTCCTGGGACGTCAGGAGCCGTCCCTTGGGGGGGGGGGGTACTGTCATGTTCCGGTGTTCCTGTCTGTGTTTCCCCTGTTGGCCGCCAGATGGCGGCACTTCTGTTTTGTGTCCTGCTCCGCCCTGTTAATTGTATGATTGTTTCATTGTCTCGTTATCCCATCATTGTTCCCACCTGTGTCTTTCCCCTCCTTCTGGTTTGATTGTTTTTTGAGTTCACCTGTGTCTTGTTATCCCCTCCTTTTTGGTTTGATTGTTTTGCGTTCACCTGTGTCTTGTTACCCCTTGTCTATTAAGTTCTCTGTTCCCTTGACTCGGGTGCTGGTTCCTTGTGTTTGTCTCCTGACTTTCATGTACCTGCCTTCTTGTGTTTGTTCCTGCAATCTGTTTGAAAACCGTATGTACCTGCCTGTGTTTGTGACCTGTTTGTGTTTGTTCCCGAATTCTATTTGTTACAAACCGTTTGTACCTGCCTGTATTTTGTTCCTGACTTGTGTTTCGTTTGATCTTCCCTTGTGCTCTGCCTTCCCGTGTTCTGCCCTGCCTGTGTTTTTGAGTTCCTGTTGTTTCTGTTTCATTAGATATTTTTTGAGTTTGTATTTCACCTGCTGTATTTTGTTCCTGACTTGTGTTTTTGACCTTCCCTTGTGCTCTGCCTTCCCGTGTTCTGCCCTGTCTGTGTTTTTGAGTTCCCTTTTTTTCGTTTATTAATTATTTTTTGGTTTGTTTTTTTAGCCCATTGGGGCCCTTGTTTTTCCCTGTTTGTTACCTTCATTAGAAAGTTTTTTGTTAATTTCCTTTTTTGAGGTTTTTTTTTTTTTTTCCCCACTCTGCGCCTGGGCCCAGCCCCCGTACCGGACATTTTGAGTAACCCCATTCTTTGCCCGGGAGGGTTTACAGTGTAGGAGAAAAGACCTGTATTTTCCCGATTAATATGAACAATAGGTCAGACCTGGCAGCTACAAAAGTGAGTAAAGCCCACCACCGGTAAAGATAAACAGTGAGTAAAAATGCAACAGTGAGTAAAACCACCCTGAGTAAAGATACAAAAGTGAGTAAAGTAACCACCCAAGTAAAGAACGCCACGAGTAAAACATAAAGGG
>NW_026986073.1:0-6440 GCF_018555375.3 Anguilla rostrata
GCACCTAAATGAAAAAGTTAGGCGCACCAGTGCATCCAATGTAAAAAGTTAGTCTGGAGCCCTGTAAATCCAAGGAAGTTATACTTATTTCATACAATACCTTTGTCAGACCACACTTAGTGAACTGTGTGCAGTTCTGGGGACTGTACTACAAGAAAGATATAGAGGATCTGGAAAAGGTTGAAATAAGGGAAACCAAACTGGTTCCTGGTATGAAAGATAAAAGTTTTGAGGAAAGACTTCAGATGCTTAACTTCTTCAAGCTTAGTAAAAGTAGACTCATGGTTATTTGATTGAGTCTTTTAAATTCATAAAGGGGATCAACAAAGTGAACTACAAGAGATTCTTCAGGTTCAGCTCTGTTAGTATGACGAGGGGGCATAAAAGGAAATTAGCAAAAGGTAAATTCCGCACCGACGTTAGGAAGTATTTTTTCACACAGAGAGTAGTCACTGTGTAGAATAGCTTGGCGCATGTCATGTAGTAGAGGCAGAAACTCTGGGGGTTGTCAAGACCAGGCTTGATATGGTGCTGGTTACTGTCTAGTTTGTAGGTAATGCTAGCACTAGTGGTAGGTAGTAAAACGGTGAGCATGTCGGGCTGAATGGCCTATTCTCGTCATTATGTTATGTTATGTTATGTTATTTTTGTTATGATAGACGTGAAACATATTACTGTACTGAAGTGGTCAATATTTTACAATGTCAATTCAGCATTCAGTCATCACCTGTGACCTGATACTACAGACTCTACTGAAAACTTACATTCTGGTCAAGAACCACAAACCTGGCAACCCTAAGACTCATGAGGGTTTATCCTGCTTTTCTTTGTTGTGCTAAAGCAGTTAGAAGAGAGGGATGAGAACAATGTGGACAAAGAAAGAATGCTGGTGGACACAGGAGTAAACAGAGAGAAAGCACTTCATATATTTCACTGCACAGAGCCATAATCACTAATTCTATTTAGTTAAGGTCACACAGTACACAGCACTACTCACCCCAGTCTCTGTAGTTTACAGTTTGGACTCATCAGTGCAGCACAGAGCAGCTTCACTCCTGAATCTCCCAGGTTATTGTAGCTGAGGTCCAGTCTCTGTAGTTTACAGTTTGGACTCATCAGTCCAGCACAGAGCAGCTTCACTCCTGAATCTCCCAGGTTATTGTTGCTGAGGTCCAGATCTCTCAGGGGTGAGTTTGATGACTGGAGAGCAGAGGCCACAATTTCACAGGACTTCTCTGTGAGGTCACAGCTGTTCAGTCTGCAAAAGAGAGTTGATATATTATTGTATTTTTAAATAGCGCAATATCCTGTAAAATGTGATATGTGCAATGTTACAGTAATCATGTTGAGTGATGAAGAGTGATATTGAGGATCTGCAGATATCCACCCCACACTTGCTGCAGCTGTGCTTCAGCTGAACTTACTGTAAGAGGCCCTCTGTGTCAGTTCTGTTCTTTCCTAATACAGCTAGGTCTATTACAGGATCCAGAAGAAGCCATGGGGAGATGACAGACCAGCAGGTTGAAGGAGCCATGTCTTTTCCCCTCTTATTGTAGCTTTCCCCATTGCATACTTGCACAATTAATAAGAGCTTTTCTCCTCTTTCTGCCCTTGCATGTCCACTTCCCATGTGTCCTCAATAGGATGCTTAGCAGGGTGATCTACACTAGATCATTTAAACTTAATCCAGTTATGCAAAGCAAGTTTTACCCATCTATGCCTCAGTGGTATTTCTCCCATCTCATTAGTAATGCATTAATTGGTGTTGTTCTGAGTGCCCCACAGCACAGTTAAACTAAATTTGATCAGATTCAATTAATTTTCATAATTTTGAAGAATGTACGAATAGAACCGGTTTGATGCTTTTCAAAAATATGTTTATTCCAACTGATGTCAGATTTAAAATGTGTTTCTACCAAGAGGAAGAACAGGAAAATGTTGCTTTATTTCTGTGAAGAAAAATAACTCTCTTGTCTATTTTAACATTAAAAACATTAGTAATATCAGTGCTATATTTAGTCATTATTAACATTAGTGCTGTGTTGTGTCACATTGGAACCCTTTTTGATTGAAGGGGTTTGTGTTTGTACTCACCCCAGTCTCTGCAGTTTACAGTGTGGGTCCTCGAGTCCAGCAGAGAGCGCTCTCACTCCTGAATCCTGCAGCTCATTGTCTCTGAGCTCCAGATCTCTCAGCTCTGAGTGAGGAGAGCGCAGGACTGAGGCCAGAACATCACAGCAGCCATCTGTGAGATTACACCAACCCAGCCTGTGGAGAGACCACACACACACACACACACACAAACATGCACATGTACACACACACACACAAACACACAACACACATGCGCACACACACACACACACACCACACAGACACACACACACACACACAGACACACACACATACAACCACACACAAACACACACACAATTGAAATTCACTGCTAATTGTCACACTGTGCACCTTGGCAGCAGATAAATGTGGAATTTCCTATTTGTACAGTACGTGCATTCCTGGGATGTACACAGTACACACAAAAACAGGAAGAGTTTATATTAATTATGTTCATAAAGTATTCTGACTAATCCACAAAAAAAAAGGTTATCACTTGGCTCAATTAACAAAAAATAACTAAAAATAAGGAGCCAATTCAACTCAAGGTTGGGGGCTTCCTGCAAGGATTTCATTAACAAAACTGTTCCATGTTGCGATGATATCACATGGGACACAACATGATTGCAAACATATTTCATTTGCTAACACAAGAAACTGCACTAGTATGATCACTATGGTGTACTTCACCTCACCTTCAGTCTACAAACATCTTTATATTTTAAAAACATTCAATCTTCATCTAATAATGTAACCAAGGCGGCAAATGAAATACACTACATCGCCATCTGCTGGCTGCAGAGAAACACCACAACTGATTATTGCCATTGACTGGTACTACAGGTATATGGAGGACCAAAAATTTAACAATAATAAATAAATAAATGAAATTTAATCTGTCAAGTGCGACTAAACATTTTCATTGGTCGCACCGGTGCACCTGACATTTAGCAGGTCTGTCTGTGTGTGTAGCGTTATTTTTTTCCCCACCCGCATTCTGCGAAGACCCGCCCCTACTCTGCCTCTGATTGGCTCTGACCCTGATATTCTTCTTCGCTGAATGCGGGTGGGGAAAAAAATAAGGCATGTGTGTATTAGTGATGTGCGGATCGCAGTTATATCCGCGGGTACCACGGTTAATCTGCGGATCGGGTGGGCCAGGTCATAAAAATTTACATTCTGATTAATAGCGGATGGGTTGCAGGTGGGTGAAATAATACATCATTATTGAGGAAAATATTAATGCTGGATACTATCTAGTTTGTAGGTAAAATTAGCACTAGTGGTAGGTAGGAAAATGGCGAGCATGTTGGGCTGAATGGCCTATTCTCGTAATTATGTTATGTTATGTTATGTTATGTTATTTTTGTTATGTTATGATAGACGTGAAACATATTCCTGTACTGAAGTGGTCAATATTTTACAATCATGTCAATCATGCATTCAGCATTCAGTCATCACCTGTGACCTGATATTACACACTCCACTGAAACCATACGTTATGGTCAGGAACCATAAACCTGGCAACCCTATATTTCACTGCACAGAGCCATAATCACCAATTCTATTTAGTTAAGGTCACACAGAGCACAGCACTACTCACCTTAGTCTCTGTAGTTTACAGTTTGGGCTCATCAGTCCAGCACAGAGCAGCTTCACTCCTGAATCACCCAGGTTATTGTAGCTGAGGTCCAGATCTCTCAGGGGTGAGTTTGATGACTGAAGAGCAGAGGCCACAATTTCACAGGACTTCTCTGTGAGGTCACAGCTGTTCAGTCTGTAAGGAGAGTTTATATATTATTGTATGATTAAATATCGCAATATCCTGTAAAATCTGATATGTGCAATGTAACAGTAATCGCATTGAGTGATGAAGAGTGATATTGAGGATTTAAAGTTAGTGATGCTCTGAGGAAAATGACTTTGAGAATTAGACATCCTGTTGGACAGAACTCAAATGAAATTTTTACCCAAATGGCCCCCTTTCTTCTGACATTTGGCACAGATACAACCAAAAGTAAAGATGCAAGAAATAACTCAGAAATAAAATCTCTCAGAGTGGATAGTGAGTTAGGCTCTGCTTCTTTACTTTTGCTGGTAACTGTGAGAAACGTCCCACAGCATTGCAAGCCAACACACAGCAAAAGCCAGATTCACTTTAGAAACAAGAATGCAAAAAAGTGATCTGTTCACATATAACCAGGTACTGTAATGCAGTCTGTCTGTTTTGCTGAGGTTATATATAACCATGTAGTGCAGTCTGTCTGTTCTGCTGGTGTTACATATAACCAGGTAGTGAAACCAAAGCTATGTAGGAACTGTTAATGATGCCTTTGAGTTCATTTTGGAATAGTGATCCATTTGATGGTGCTGTCCAAGGAGACACCATTTAGCTTTTTCCAGGCTTCAGGAAACTTCAGAACCTTGTACAGGCCAGACTTTAGCCTGAGATAAGCCACAGAATTACCTCAAAAACAGGCACTTTAACAGTCCCCTGACAAGACCTCACCCTGACACCCATTATATCCTACAATTCCTCTACCTTCCTGTTTTCACTATGTCTACAAATTGTCCAGAGAAATCTGCCACTGTAGGGAACTGTGTGTCTGCGCGCAGCCTCCTCGCCGCCGCAGGGAACTGTGTGTCTGCGCGCGTCGTCCTCGACGCCGCAGGGAACTGTGTGTCTGCGCGCGTCGTCCTCGACGCCGCAGGGACCTGTGTGTCTGCGCGCGTCGTCCTCGACGCCGCAGGGACCTGTGTGTCTGCGCGCGTCGTCCTCGACGCCGCAGGGACCTGTGTGTCTGCGCGCGTCGTCCTCGACGCCGCAGGGACCTGTGTGTCTGCGCGCGTCGTCCTCGACGCCGCAGGGACCTGTGTGTCTGCGCGCGCCGTCCTCGACGCCGCAGGGAACTGTGTGTCTGCGCGCGCCGTCCTCGACGCCGCAGGGAACTGTGTGTCTGCGCGCGCCGTCCTCGACGCCGCAGGGACCTGTGTGTCTGCGCGCGCCGTCCTCGACGCCGCAGGGAACTGTGTGTCTGCGCGCGTCGTCCTCGACGCCGCAGGGAACTGTGTGTCTGCGCGCGCCGTCCTCGACGCCGCAGGGACCTGTGTGTCTGCGCGCGTCGTCCTCGACGCCGCAGGGACCTGTGTGTCTGCGCGCGTCGTCCTCGACGCCGCAGGGACCTGTGTGTCTGCGCGCGTCGTCCTCGACGCCGCAGGGACCTGTGTGTCTGCGCGCGCCGTCCTCGACGCCGCAGGGACCTGTGTGTCTGCGCGCGTCGTCCTCGACGCCGCAGGGACCTGTGTGTCTGCGCGCGTCGTCCTCGACGCCGCAGGGACCTGTGTGTCTGCGCGCGTCGTCCTCGACGCCGCAGGGACCTGTGTGTCTGCGCGCGCCGTCCTCGACGCCGCAGGGAACTGTGTGTCTGCGCGCGCCGTCCTCGACGCCGCAGGGACCTGTGTGTCTGCGCGCGCCGTCCTCGACGCCGCAGGGAACTGTGTGTCTGCGCGCGTCGTCCTCGACGCCGCAGGGAACTGTGTGTCTGCGCGCGCCGTCCTCGACGCCGCAGGGACCTGTGTGTCTGCGCGCGTCGTCCTCGACGCCGCAGGGACCTGTGTGTCTGCGCGCGTCGTCCTCGACGCCGCAGGGACCTGTGTGTCTGCGCGCGCCGTCCTCGACGCCGCAGGGACCTGTGTGTCTGCGCGCGTCGTCCTCGACGCCGCAGGGACCTGTGTGTCTGCGCGCGTCGTCCTCGACGCCGCAGGGACCTGTGTGTCTGCGCGCGTCGTCCTCGACGCCGCAGGGACCTGTGTGTCTGCGCGCGCCGTCCTCGACGCCGCAGGGAAGTGTGTGTCTGCGCGCGTCGTCCTCGACGCCACAGGGAAGTGTGTGTCTGCGTGCGTCGTCCTCGACGCCGCAGGGACCTGTGTGTCTGCGTGCGTCGTCCTCGACGCCGCAGGGAACTGTGTGTGTCTGCGCGCGTCGTCTCGCCGCCGCAGGGAAGTGTGATGGCAGATCCGGACGAGCCCCATTTTGTACGGCTGGCTCGACTGGCCGCAACAAACGAAGTCCAGATGCATCTAAAACACGACAGAAACTGATCTAAAAACAAACCCAGACATTTATTAATCTAAATAACAAACAAAAACACACAAAGTTCACAAAACCAAAGCTCTCCACCAAATCACAAACCCCAAAATAAAAACACTCTCCCCTGCCTCATACTACTGGGCTTTATATTGGGCCACAGGCAGGTGGAAAACAAACAGGCAATTTAAATAATTACCAACTCCTCCACCTGCACTACCCAGCAAACGAGGGAGGG
>NW_026986074.1:0-7266 GCF_018555375.3 Anguilla rostrata
TACACGCCCATACACACACAAACACAGGCGCGCACACATGCGCACACATACACACGAACACATGTATACATACACATACTTACACACACATGCGCACACATAGGCAAATGCATGCACACACATACACACACACACACACACAAATTCACGCACGCACACACACAAACACACTACTCAGAAATCCTTTAAAGCACAAATGTGTAGGCAACATGACATATAAGGGATTCAATTAACAAAACTTTTAAAAAATTGCACCTAACTTCTCCAAAACAATAGAACATCAAACATTGTACTCCAATACTAACTGATGTCAGTAGATGGCAGTAGCCGCCGATCAATATGAGTCTCACAGGTACAGGAAGTCTTGCTTAGTAGCTAGCTATGCTAGAATGTAGTAGCTGGGCTTGAACCAAGGACCCCATGTTCCCAAGACTGTAACATTGCCCACTAGGCCACAGGCAGGCTAGCTGTTTAAACTGGAAATGTTTCAGAATAAAAAGGTATAGGTATTTTGCGTGTGTATGCAAGTTTTTGATTGGGTCGTGTAGGTGAAGATTTGGCTGGTGTCGGTAAAATGTCCAATGGGGAGACATGTTGTTAGTGGGATAGGCAGCAGGAAAAATAAGAATGAGAAGAAGAAGAAGAAGAAGAAAATGCAAAATCCCCTTAGTTTGGGGCTTTATTGTGTGGACATGTGAAGTTGTTTATAAAATCGGTCTGTTGAAATGGGGTCAGAATGTACAGAATTTGATGGGTTTTAAGGGTTGAGTGTCTGTGGCTGTTCCGGTTATTTTTGTGGGGAACCCTGAAAAGTGCCAAACTCTCGGTGCTGTATAGGTATGGGGCATGCCCCCGCCAAGGCGTAACTTGGCGGGATGGCATACCTGCCATCCCAATAATGGAGCTGAAATCTCACAATGGGATGTGGAGGGGTGGTGTGGTTAGGGCGCCATCTGCAGGTGGAGTGGGAGCAGTATAGCTGGCCTACAACCACACCTGTTTGCAATTACAATTGATTGGTAATCGTTTATATGCTCTGCCTGCAGTGAGACCGGGGTGCTGGAATGAGAGACGCACGCGGGAGCGGCATGCCATCTAATCCCCGTCCTTATCGTGTGTGTTTTGTTTTGTATTGTTTCCGTGTTTTTGGTATTGAGCGCACAATAAAGCCTTGGTGCCTCTAACAACGACGGATTGTGTGGTTTGTGGGGAAAAGGATTGCAGAACCTGTTACAGTAAATATCCCAGTATATCATGCTTTGTTACAAAATGATCTGGATATTCTGTAGCTTTTAAAGGTAGTTGGAAAATGACACAGCAGAATCAAGTTTTCAAAAGTGAAAAGTATTTAGATATGTCGTTTTAGCATGTTCATTAATAATGATAACTTAATTTTTTAAAAGTTGAACAGCTGCATGTGGTACCTATTTTGCCCTTTGCAAACTCAAAATGACTACACGTTTTACTTAAGACATGTCAGTATGATCAGGCTCATCACTGTATGATAATGTAATTATATTTGATTTCTCCTCCACTGGTCAGTGTGACTGCTTTACTCAGTGTCTTACTGCTGTGAAGTTACCCAAAAAGACACTCAGGAGATCCTGACTCTCTGCTCTGTGTGTCTGAAGCTGAGATGCACTGATATACTCACACTGCTCATTAAGACGTTTAGGAGGAGAGGTGGCTGTCCCAATCACATTCTCTCCCTCACAGTAGTATTCTCCTGCACATACACACACGCACACACAAGCACATACACACACACAAACACACTGCTCAGAAATCTTTCAAAACACAGAAGTGTTGGCAACATGGCAGATAAGGGATTCAATTAACAAAACTTTAAAACAAGTGCACCTAACTTCTCCAAAACTATGAAACATCAATAATTGTACTTGAATTTCAATACTAACTGATGTCAGTAGATGGCAGTAGCCACCGATCAATGTGAGATTCGCCGGTACAGGAAGTCTTGCTTAGTAGCTAACTTTGCTAGAATGCAGTAGCAAACCAAGCAAGTTAAGAGCAAGCGTCTGTGTGTGTCATTCTAAGAATGCAACATGCACAATCAACAGCTCCGATCATTTAGTAAAGCCACAGATATTTATATCATGCCTCTGTCTCAGTTTCATCGCTGAGTGTGAAGAAGAACTTCATTTTATAAGTTCTCTCTTTTTCCCCTCTCTTTTCAGATGAGTTATGTTGCACTACTCTAAATTAATGTACTGTAGAACATTATTTTATATAAATTATATACATTCCTTAAAGCAATTTAAATGTATTCACTTTGGCTTCTGATTGAGATAATGAAGAGAGACTAATAAATAGGAACACATGCTGATAAATACTGTATATGTAGACTGAAACATCAGAACTACATTTGGAAAAAAAACAAAACAAACAATTTACCTGACACGGAGAGGACGATTACCAACAAGGTATTGAAGAGCATGGCTGCATCAGATTGAAAATATTTATCCAAATACACATATACAGGTCTTGATTATTATTTACACTGTGAAAATGAACAGCACAAAGAAAGACTGTCAGAGTATTCTATTAATTTGCAGAAATAGCAGAATAACAATTACTACACAAGCACACACAGTGAGTTAATGTGCTGCTAATGCCTAAAAATGCTTTGGGTTTTATGAAGAGCTCACAAAGATTCCAGAAAGCAGAGACTCAAACAGCCTTTTACTTGATGAATGATTTTTGTATAGAAGCAATCATTTCTAGTCCAAAAATGCATTTTATTTTATATTTGATTACAGTTTAATCTTCTTGCACCACAAAATATTGTGACATAGTTTTGACTAAATGAAATACTTTGATAATGCACTTACCAGGAGAGAGTTTTGGTCTGGCCTCTGTGCTTTGCTAATGAGCCATTAGTATTAAACAGCCTTGCAGACAGAGCAGTGTGGCTGAATATGATCACAAATAAAATGTTTCACACTAAATATAAAAGTAGAATGTGTTAGAGATCTGACTCACTTCCTGAAGGTGATACATGTTTTAGATTTTATCAGATAAAATCGTATGCAGAAAATAAACACAGTCGTTTGCTTTATGTCTGTACTGGACCAGCAGTGCCTTTTCAAAAATACTGGGTAATTCTCATTTCTTTGCCCCCAGGCTTATAAAATAAACATAACTACTATGTTTACAAAAATGACTCCAGATTACAACACAAACTGATGCTAAGATGTGAGGCTTTGGCTATTCCAATACATCCGTCAATCCATTCATTATCTATACCCGCTTATCCTGAGCTGGAGCTGGTGCTGGAGCCTATCCAAGCATGCATTGGGCGAGAGGCAGGAATACACTCTGGACAAGCTGCCAATCTATCGCAGGGAACACACACCATTCACTCACACATTCATACCTACGAGCAATTTAGAGTCTCCAATTGGCCTATTTGCATGCTTTTGGACCGTGGGAGGCAACCGGAGTACCCGGAGGTACATACAAACTCCAGACAGAAAGGCCCCAAACCGAGATTCGAACCCAGTGCCTTCTTGCTGCCCACTGCACCACCGTGCCACCCCTCTTCCAATACATGTACAGTAGAGGTTAAAATAAAAGTGATTGTAAGAGGTGTGATAGGCATCAGGCACAGGTAAACAGGAGCCCTATACAAAATCCATTACCTAAACAAGATTATTTAATTCAGTTTAGTAAAAGATCTTCCA
This sequence comes from Anguilla rostrata, assembly GCF_018555375.3. NCBI lineage: Eukaryota > Metazoa > Chordata > Actinopteri > Anguilliformes > Anguillidae > Anguilla > Anguilla rostrata. The sequence continues at coordinate 3,702 of NW_026986074.1, forward strand.
AGAAATTGATCTGAAATGTACATACAGGACTTCTCTATTTTAGTAACCGCACCATCTACAGATAGATTGAATGTATTTCATCAATCTATCCCTCCTAGGTAAATGCTACTGCCATAAATAGCATGCTTTACCATTGCTACCATACGTAGATCAGTCATGTTTATGTTTCATGCATCGGATTTTTGACATGAAGCCAAAACATCAACAAAACGCTGCTGTAGCTTAGCCTATAACCCGCTTATTAACATAATGATTGCACACACTGTACTTTCACAGAAGATGATAGGAGTGGACAGGCGTCGTTTCCGTATCTTTGTGTATGGCAGCAGTGCAGTATGGTGGTTTGGGGGTCCAGAGTGAGGCTCTGGGAGCTCTGAGGTTGCAGTTTCCATCCCCACCTGGAGCACTGCTCTGGGGCCCCAAAGCGGGTACTGTGAGGTGCCCCTGCTTGGCTCTTTTGTGCAGAGGTGTAGCGGGCACGGCTGTGGGTGAAGATACCTAATTTCAGACGAGTGCCACCCTGACCACAGACAGTGGAGGAACTTAAAATGCCGCTCACTTCCTGCAGCCTGTTCTATTCTTTATTTCATTTCACACCTCAGTTCAGTTCTGGTGGTGCAGCACTGTTTCTGTGGTTGATGTTCATGTGACCTTTTAGAACTTTGTTTTGGCTTTGCTTGTTATACGGTCCTTCACGCACATTATTAGTTGCATTTCAATGCTTATACTTCATAAAAATGATTTTTACTACATACAGCCGATTGGATTGTTGTATCTTTCACATTTCACAGAGATGAAATAGATGCCCACACGTGATTAAAATGGAATTTATTTGAATATTATTTTATTTATTTATTTTATAATATTATTATTATTATTTTGTTTTTGGAGGGGGGGGGGGGGATGGCAGGCAAAACATGATGGCCATATAAAGAAAATAATTATAATCTTTATCAAAATAGAGGTTCAAGGTTCACAGTGCTTTACAAATAAATAATAATATATTGATACACATAATAAAACAATGTACGCAAATAAAACAAATTAAAATGCATTATTTCAAATAGCTAAACAGACAGAAAATACAAATGGGGTCAATACAACAAGGCGATGTAAAATGTCAAACTAAAACACTTTTAAGGTATTTTGGACCTTGCCTTTAAAAGTGACTTCGGAGAATATAATCTACATTAATCTGCATTATAATCTTCCCATTCAATGTGAGAGAATACATGTGCATGTACATGAGTTATGTGCGTGTGTGTAACAGGGTTATATAAACGTGTAACGGTGTCACAGGAGCATGTATGCAGCAGGGTTACATGAACATGCATGTTGCAGCAGGGTTACATGAACATGCATGTTGCAGCAGGGTTACATGAACATGCATGTTGGTTAGAGGGTTACAGTACTCTGGGAAAAATCCTCCACCAACAGCTCTTTATAAAATGGATAATCTAGCAGAAACAGACAGCAGTTCTGTAAAGTTAAAGACAAAAAGAGACTCTTTCACCCTGATCTCCACCATTTCTCATTCTCTGCAGATTCTCTCCTCTGTGTGTTTTAATCCCACACTGAGGCCTCGTCAGCTCTCTGAAGCACAGAGTTTGTGTCGCTGGCTGCATTTGTCTCTCTGAAGGCTCTGCTCTGAGGTGAGACACAGGAAGAGACTCAGTCACACATAAGTGCTCCTCCAGTTGCACTGTTAAAAGGGAACCAGAGTGGCCACACAGTCCCTTGCATTCCCTATCCACTCTGTTGTCCCAGAGAATGGATTCCTCTGTTGACTTAATGGATTATATATCTCAGAATCACTTGAAGAATTTACATTACAGAAGTATATTTTTCACATGTTAAAAAATCATACTAAATAATATCCACAGATACAATTACAACATATTGAGATTTAAGTGGGGAATATTCCTCAATAGTTTTAACCAATAACAATAAGGAGGAAGACTGAAATTGACTGCATCACACAGTGATGAACTGGATGAACTGTAACTTGCCTGGTGTGTATCTGTGCTTTGTGTCGTCTGCCCAGCACAGACCTGCTGACTTTGTAGTTTCATAAAAATACAGCATGTACACAGAACTGTCCTTTGCTTTTCTGAACGGCTGGTACGGTTATAATGGTGAGAATATCCAGGAGGGAACTTGTTACTTACAGTACGAGAGCGTCTGCTCCTCCCTCTCTCTCTGTTGGTGCTCTTCTTCCTGCTGAAAAGGGGGAGGGGGGGGGGGGGGCGGTGAGTAACAGACCTTCAGGAGCCGTGGATCAGCCATCCCAGACAACATTCTGTCGTAACATTCCTACCTGCTCCTCTGAATTCAACAGCAAATTAGTAAAAATACTGCATATCTCTCTGATATCTAATGGTGCATTTCTAATGATGTCATCTCAGTGATGTTTCATACCCAAATGATTTTGCATTACAAACATTTACCTTGTGCACACCATGATAGCAAACAGTGCAAAAGCCACTGTGATTCCAACAACCATCCATACAAGCGCTGTCCTATCTACTGCTGCAAATAAACAGAGATAGCATTTCACTTTACATTTATCTACCAGATACTTTAATCCAGAGTTGTTTAATATAAATACATGCGTAAAGGTAGGAAGGTCAATGCAACACTCAAAAAATCAATTAAATCACAGTTAAATATGAATTAGGTGTGTAGACCCCAAAATATATAAAACACAATCAAAATAGTGGAGATGTACTCTATGAGGTATAAACCAAAAAGAAGCAAATAGCTTGCATTGTATATGAACTACAAACATGAAAATGTATGTCAAATACAAACATGTGTGCACAGAGTCACTGAGATGTGTTCCCACTGAATACTTAATCCAAGATACAATTTCAACAATTAGATTTTGTGGGGAATATTCCTCAATAGTTTAACCAATAAAAAAAGGAGGAAGACTGAAATTGACTGATCACAAGGATGAACTTGAACTGTAACTTGCCTGGTGTTATTTTGTTTGTTTTTCCCGCCCAACAACCTCTAAATTTGTGTTTCCCTAAAAAAAAGCATTAAAAAAACCCCCCCCCCCCCCCCCCCCCCCCCCCCCCCCCCCCCCCCCCCCCCCCCCCCCCCCCCCCCCCCCCCCCCCCCCCCCCCCCCCCCCCCCCGGGGGGGGGGGGGGGGGGGGGGGGGGGGGGGGGGGGGGGGGGGGGGGGGGGGGGGGGGGGGGGGGGGGGGGGGGGGGGGGGGGGGGGGAGATGACTTTGGGTATAAAAAAAAACAAAAGTTTGGGATAGAACTACAAAATGAAAAATGTCAAATACAAACATGTGTGCCGATCACTAGATGTTTCCCATGGGAAGGATGAACAAAATTACCAGAGACCTCTAAATAAATTTTAGTCCTGGGGATTTTTGAAGCTTTAGGTCGTCCTTTTTGGGATTTAAATTTTAAAAGTATGTTTAAATGTTCCATACGGGGGCTGAGTTCCTTGGTCTGAAAATGAAAGACCCTCTTATTTGGGGGGGGGGTTGGGGTGCAGGCAGGTAACTAAACCTTCCCGAGTATTTCAAGTAAGGCACCGATTTTT
>NW_026986075.1:0-6628 GCF_018555375.3 Anguilla rostrata
ATGTACAGAATTTTTTTTGCACAATGTTCAAGGACTTTCTGCTCATATCCAAGACATTCAATGTGATCACAGGTATTTGGCAGCTGACGTCATTTGTGTGACAGAAACATGGCTAAACCAAGAACATTCTACCCAAGACACTCATCTCAACAACTTTTCATTTTACAGCAAACCAAGGTGCCTTGCATATGATGACACTGAACATATCTTCATGGAACTGAAGAAACAGCAGCATGGTGGTGTTGGAGTTTACTTTAAAAATGATGCAGACTGCAACATCACACATTTGCCATGTCTAAACATTGAATGTTTAACATTCAACATAAAGCCACTGGAAGCAAACGTTGCCATCCTCTACAGACCACCATCCTACAGTTTGGTTACTTTCAGAACACAACTGCTGCATTTGATTGATCATCTTGACACATTCTTGGGAACCAAAATAATAATGGGCGACTTCAATGAAAATCTCTTCATTACACAAACTGTTCAAGATTTCATGCAGCAACATGGATACACTCAACTAGTTAAACAAGCTACTACTGAAACTACTGAAAAGGCCACCTTAATCGACCGTATCTATGTCAAAGATAACACATCTTATAAAATTGATATTCAAATAATGCAAACATATTTCAGTTTCCATAACTGTATTGTCATTGATGTTTTCCAGTAAATCAATACAAATTCCAGAAAACAAATGCTGAATCAAATTAAAGCCGCAAGCGGCGTTGGGAGGGGTCCAAGCATTGGCAGCATCGCGCCCCCTATGGAGCGATTTTAAAATGGCTGTGTCCTCATGGTCATACGCCTTCACCCAACATATGTACTGAATATTGTGATGATCGTATAAATAATAGATGACTTATGGCCAATTTTGTGCTAAGAGACGCTGGCTGATGACTTAGTTGCGTTGCCATGGATGTGTCCTGACAGCTTCCCGTCAAGGCCTTGACTATGTCGTAACATTTAGATGGCATGTCGTAACACTTAGATGGCCGAGCGTGCATGTACAGCTGCAGCGCTTCCCTGCCGCAACTAAAAAAAGCGCCACTAGTGTTGTCACGATACCAAAAATTTGACTTTGATACCGATACCAGGTTTAGTATCACGATACTCGATACTGATAAAGTACTCGGTACCTAACGATACTGAAATTACCTTAATAGGTCAGGAACGTAATGTCCACAAGGGCTGACCTCATTTTCAAATTCATGGTTTATGAACAACCTGGTTCATTAACAACCTTTAAGTTGAAGCCTCTGCAACATATGAATATGCATAGGCCTATAGTGTTACAACACTGAACAACGGAGAAATATGTTAAATATATTTCTGAAATTGAACAGTTGTAAACAAAATAATCTTTAAAACAGGTCTTTCACCTTTAAATAGATTTAAAAACAGCATATTGTTATAACAATACAGCATCTATCTATAATGAAATATTTCCAAATTGGAACACCTATTGCTACTGAAGTGAACTGAGTCAAAGCTTGCGCTGTATCAGGGAAGAGAATGCACAAGCGCAGGTCACCTCACTTGGCAACCTTAGTTGCTACTGCCATCTAGCGAAGATTCTGACAAACTACGCTTTTCATCCTCTAAATCAGTAATGCGGGAAACACATTTCCCTGGCTTTTCCATTTGACTCAGAACTACCGAACGTCGGAAAATTCAAATACGAAACCGTTTTTTTTTTTTTTTTTAAAGTACCGAGAAAGTGCTGAAGTTTTGGTATACCGTGCAACACCGGGGCGACATAGCTCAGGAGGTAAGACCGATTGTCTGGTAGTCGGAGGGTTGCCGGTTCAAAAAACCCCGCCCTGGGCATGTCGAAGTGTCCTTGAGCAAGACACCTAACTCCTAACCCCTAACTGCTCTGGCAAATGAGAGGCATCAATTGTAAAGCGCTTTGGATAAAAGCGCTATATAAATGCAGTCCATTTACCATTTACCTAGGACACATATTCCAATCCATTGCTCAGCTTAGCAGAGAATGCACATTTCAGATCGCCACAGAGACAGATAGAATAATAACACATGAATGCACATTTCAAATAATAAATACGACATTGAGAAAAAACGGAAGAAAGACTGAATATCAACTCGCGAATTGCGTGCTGCTCGCAAAGAAGCCTACCGTTTAATTTATTTATTTAGACATTGGCAGATGATAAGAGTTTTAGTAACGCTGACCTATAAAACGCTATTCCAAAAGCAAAATCAGACATGTTATACATCGTTAGAAAGCTTATAATCTCACCTACTGAATAAATGAACTGTCAATCAAGCCAAATTGGACTAAGAAGAACGACAACGCCGTACGCAACAGGTGTGGTATTACGCACAGCTATTTTTGAAAAAATCCGACATTTCACAAACGGATTATCCAAGACAATATATGGCCACTCATTCGCAAAAGGGACATCTCTACGCGTAAAACCAATGGTAAGATTGTATATTTATTCAATGTGTAGTCCCAGATATTGACTGTAGAATGACGTGGTAATTTTTTTTAAAAAGTTAGTCTCGCTTATTTCGTCATTCAGTTAGCAGCGTTTTCACTGCTGTATTGGCATATTTTAGGGCTAATGTCGGGTTCATCTTGTTGCTACGGAATATTGCATTACATTACAGGCATTTGGCAGACGCTCTTATCCAGAGCGATGTACAACAAAATGTGTCTGATTAACACTAACACAGACAAGAACAGCAACAACGCAGTCCATGCACAAATACAAGCAATAGTTAAGACGAGTTAAGTCACCTACGAAACAACTACATAGTTACAACCCTAAGCTTACAGTCAATTTAGAGATTAAATTGAGAATACGATTTCTCTCAGCATAATGACGGATTTAAAGACTAAACGAACTCACCCGATATTGTCTTCAAACGGACCGTATTATTTATCTAGACATTGGCAGACTACAGCATAAATTGCGTCTTTTGTTTATATTCAATATTAGTAATTGCAGCGAGAAACTGCAGCTCTAGGTCGTTATGTGATGGTAGCAACGGAACGAAGCGGACTATATATGTATTGGACTACCGTCATTGTTTCATTATACCAGCGTGTTTTCGCGCGTTTGCACAGAAACTCAGAACCTATCAATAAAATGATTTAGCTATTTCTCAGCATAATGACTGATTTAAAAATTAAACGAACTCACCCGACACTGTCTTCCAATGCTTCCCGACGGTCAGACCGTGCCCTCACTGATATAAACTAGACCCTACGGCAATAGTTAAGACGAGTTAAGTCACCTACGAAACAACTACCTAGTTACAACCCTAATCTTACAGTCGATTTAGAGATTAATTTGAGGATACGATTTACAGCATAAATTGCGTCTTTTGTTTATATTCAATATTAGTAAATGCAGCGAGAAACTGCAGTGTATGTCGTTATGTTATGGTAGCAACGGAACGAAGCGGACTATATATGTATTGGACTACCGTCATTGTTTTATTATACCAGCATGTTTTCGCGCGTTTGCACAGAAAACTCAAAACCTACCAATAAAATGGTTTAGCTGTTTCTCAGCATAATGACAGATTTAAAGACTTAACGAACTCACCCGATACTGTCTTCAAATGAATCCATGCCAAAGAAAAGTCATGATTCATCCTCTCAAAGCTTTACCGTACGTAGCGTATTATTTATTTAGACATTGGCAGAGTACAGCATAAATTGCGTTTTTTGTGAATATTCAATGTTAGAAATTGCAGCGAGAACTGCAGCTGTAGACATAAGATAGTCTGTTATGTTATGGTAGCAACGGAACGAAGCGGACTATATATGTATTACCGTCATTGTTTTATTATACCAGCGTGTTTTCGTGCGTTTGCACAGAAACTCAGAACCTATCAATAAAATGGTTTAGCTGTTTCTCAGCATAATGACAGATTTAAAGACTTAACGAACTCACCCGATACTGTCTTCAAATGGATCCATGCCAAAGAAAAGTAATTATTCATCCTCTCAGAAAGCTTTTACTTTCGGTAGACTATCCTAGCATGCACGCTAGGTGGCAGTGTAAGACCGTCCTTTCACTGATAAAAACTAGACCTACCGTGTCGGATTACTTGCGTCGCCATGGTTGTCGCTTGCCGTAAAGAAGTTTACTCGATGTCGTAATCGTTTGGATTTGGAGCTCCAGCTTTTCCGCACCCCACCTAATGAAAAAGTCCAAATGGTGTGCAAACCATATGGCGGACATAGGTGCTCCCAAAGTGAAAGTTGTAGAGCACATTCAGATGCATCAGTCGATGAAGTCTTGTGTTGATCTGACTTACGGTGTGGGAGTTATGACCTTTTAAAGTATGATCCTTTGTTATAGCGCCACCATCTGGCCGACATAGGTGTTTTTTAGTGCCTGGGTAGTAGGGTGCCATAGGAACCCACCTACCAAAGTTGGTTGGTCTACAACTTATGGTTGCTGAGCCTCAGACATTTTAGCTGAGAAAACTGCCACGCCCCAACTAAAAAGTCAAAATGGCGGGAAAACAATGTGGTGGACACAGGTGGTCCCAATGGCAAAGGTATAGAGCACGTTCACATGCATATGTTGATGAAGTTTTGTGTTGATCGGACTTATGGTGTGGGAGTTATGGCCTTTTACGCAAAACCCTTTGTTATAGCGCCACCATCTGGCCGACGTACGTGATTTTTAGTGCCTGAGTAGTGGGGGCACATAGAAACCCACCTGCCAAATTTGGTTGCTCCAGGACTTATGGTTGCTGAGCCTCAGACACTTTTAGCGGAGAAAAATAATAAGAATAATAATAATTAAAGCCGCAAGCGGCGTTGGAAGGGGTCCAAGCATTGGCAGCATCGCGCCCCCTATGGAGCGATTTTAAAATGGCTTTGTCCTCATGATCATACGCCTTCACCCAACATATCTACTGAATATCATGATGATCGTATGAAATATTGATGATTTATGGCCAATTTTGAGCTAAGAGACGCTGTCGGATGACTTAGTTACGTCGCCATGGATGTGTCCTGGCCGGTTCCCGTCAAGGCCTTTACTATGTCGTAACACTTAGATGGCATGTCGTAACACTTAGATGGTCCGGTGTGCATGCACAGCTGCAGTGTTTCTGCGCCGCAACTAAAAAAGGCGTCACACTAGTGCTGTCACGATACCGAAATTTTGACTTTGATACTGATACCAGGTTTAGTATTACGATACTCAATACTGAAATGATACTTGAAACTTAAACGGTGCGAATTCGATACTCGGTACCTAACCATACTGAAATTACCTTAATAGATCAGGAACGTAATGTCCACAAGGGCTGACCTCATTTTCAAATTCATGGTTTATGAACAACCTGGTTCATTAACAACCTTTAAGTTGAAGCCTCTGCAACATATGAATATGCATAGGCCTATAGTGTTACAACACTGAACAATGGTGAAATATGTTAAATATATTTCTGAAATTTAACAGTTGTAAACTAAATAATCTTTAAAACAGGTCTTTCACCTTTAAATAGATTTTAAAACAGCATATTGAAATAACAATACAGCATCTATCTATAATAAAATATTTACAAATTGGAACACCTATTGCTACTGAAGTGAACTGAGTCAAAGCTTGCGCTGTATCAGGGAAGAGAATGCACAAGCGCAGGTCACCTCACTTGGCAACCTTAGTTGCTACTGCCATCTAGCGAAGATTCTGACAAACTACACTTTTCATCCTCTAAATCAGTAATGCGGGAGACACATTTCCCTGGCTTTTACATTTCACGCAGAACTACCGAACGTCGGAAAATTCAAAAACGAAACCGTTTTTTTTTTTTTTTTTTTTAAGTACCGAGAAAGTGCTGAAGTTTTGGTATACCGTGCAACACTACCTCAGACACATATTCCAATCCATTGCTCAGCTTAGCAGAGAATGCACATTTCAGAGCGCCACAGAGACAGATAGAATAATAACACATGAATGCACATTTCAAATAATAAATACGACATTGAGAAAAAACGGAAGAAAGACTGAATATCAACTCGCGAATTGCGTGCTGCTCGCAAAGAAGCCTACCGTTTAATTTATTTATTTAGACATTGGCAGATAAGATGAGTTTTAGTAACGCTGACCTATAAAACGCTATTCCAAAAGAAAAATCAGACATGTTTAAAATCGTTAGAAAGCTTATAATCTCACCTACTGAATAAATGAACTGTCAATCAAAACCAAATTTGGACTAAGAAGAACGACAACGCCGTACGCAGCGGTTGGATTACGCACCTTTTTTTAGAAAAATCCGACATTTCACAAACGGATTATCCAAAACAAATAGGCCACTCTTCGCAAAAGGGACATCTCTACGCGAAAACCAATGGTAAAATTGTATATTTATTCAATTGTATCCCAGATATTGACTGTAGAAAGACGTGGTAATTTTTTAAAAAAATTAGTCTCGCTTATTTCGTCAATTCAGTTGCAGCGTTTTCACTGCTGTATTGCATATTTTAGGGCTAATGTCGGGTTCATCTTGTTGCTACGAATATTGCATTACATTACAGGCTTTTGGCTCTTACCAGAGGCGATGTACAACAAATGTAACCATACCCCGGAAAAGTGTTCGAAAACCCCAAAGGGGAAAGGGTTTT
>NW_026986076.1:0-6887 GCF_018555375.3 Anguilla rostrata
CTTCCTCATGTTGTCACACCCCAACAACAATCTCCAAAGGCAATTGCAAAGTCTAGAATCAAGACTAGACATCAACAGCTCTCTTCTGCATTCACTAACGACACGAATACACCTGCCTAACCAAACACATCTGTGAAGCCAATTCAACAAATACTTGTAGTACGTTAAAATGGGGGGACCATGTACAAAAGGTGCTGTTGTTTCTAAACGGTTCATCCAATATGGTTGAAAATACCCTCAAATTAAAGCTGACAGTCTGCAACCTCATTGTCATTGTATCCTTTCAAACTCAAAGTGCTAGAGTACAGAACCAAAATAACAAAAAAATGTGTCACTGTCCAATGAATTATGGTGCTCACTGTATGTGCTAAAATTTGGCAAAGATCTACATGGATGAAATAATTGTTTATTCTGCATAACTTATTAAATACCGTGACTGATGCAGCTAATAAAAAGTATATATAAAACTCCACCCATCGAACATTCAGTTGAGCCAGTAGACAGGTGAGTAAGGAAAGGTCCAAAGGTCCAAAGAGAAACTGAAGCTTACGGCCATTTTAAAAACGGAGGAGGAAGAAACCCTAGGAAAGAAGGAATACAATTAAATGTAAAAAACGGAGTAAGCAGTCTGTTGTGGAGTGGAACTGAGGTAAGAGAAGCTGAAGGTAAAGGGCTGCGGGGAGGAATGGGAATCTGCAGGTATAATCACATTAACCCGCGTAATTCAGAAAAACGGATAACTGGCAATAAAATAGCGAGTTTAATGCGTAGCCTAACAAGCTAAGAGCTCATACGGAATCCAAACATACCATTTAGACCAGAAAGTAATTTTTAAAATAACCTTTAAAAGAAAGTTTACTTCAGTTTTTTGATATTCCATGACCACTTCTACCACGCGAGGAGGTAGCCTAGTGAGACGGACGTCACAGGACTTGTCGCTTGTTGTTGACATTTTTACACTTACTGCACTATAAATCCTGATTTTGTTTTTGGGGTTGTTACTTTTTTTTTTTCATGTTTTAGAGGAAATCATTTCCATTAGTCTACTAAACAAAAAGTGGTTTGCAATATTGAGGAAAAATATACAGTGGAGTGATTGTGTTAGGCAGAGATTACTCTGTATGATATCATTTTACTCATAGACGCCCTCCAGAACCCGGACACGCTCCCTCGCGGCGTTGGTCCCGTCCTTTTTATTGAAAATTTCGAAAAGAAGTGGGGGTTGGAAGTAGCCTAGGTGTCTGGTATTTAGGGTTATTAAACTACCTTTGTGTGAAATTTCATATTACGACGAATTTAATAAACATTACCCTGTTCGAGTGAATAAAATGGGGCAATTCGGCACTGGATGACGATCTCGCTACAGTTTACTGTCTACTCTCGCAGGCTTTGACTGGGGGTGTCCATCTATCTTCGACTAGGCTAACCGACGAAGGTCTTCTAGTTTTCCCACTAGGAAAAAAATAAGGTTAGCTGACCTTACAATTCCTATACGTATGTGTTTGTGACAAGTTGTGCTGTGTTTCAAGCTGCTTATATATCGGGTGAACGGACAAGGAAGAACGCAGGCACCTATTATTACGCGAAAATTACGAAAAAGCGTCCACCTACAGGTAAGCGCACGATAAGGCTGCGTCCGAATAGGCCTCAGAAGTCTGACGTAACGCAGAGCAAAAACCTTGCCCGTATATGGAATACATCTCATAAAAAACACGTTTTCAACGTACAAAAATGCCAAGTTACTAAAAAGTATTGATATCAAAATGACGCCAAGTTACGATACTACAAACAATATAGGCTATCTTGCCTCACCGAAATGACATAAGATGTATCTCAAAGCAATGCTACCCAATATTTCCTCAGTTCTTTCAAGTCACTTGGCCCTGTGTTTTCTAATCTTACCATTTCTCAATGTCATGCAAACTTTCTGTCAGATCAAAGAGACAAATATTTCGAATTGCCTCATGGAACACATTGAACATTGTACATTGAAATTAATGTATAAATTAATTAATGTACAGAACTGCTGCTGAGCAACGACAGGAAGCACATTTCTCCAGAAAACATGTTTATACTTGCTTCTGAACTGAATTTGAGTACATGTGCAAGTTATTGTATATTTGCTACGTACAATAAATACTGTATGTAAAACACATATTGTACATACATACATAGAGAACTTCTTTATCCGCATGGGGACATTTCCCTGGCAGCATCTTACATTCACATTCACGAACACACTTGTACCAAGAAACATACTATCATTCACGCAACAGAAAGCCTGGGCAGCGAAATACATAGGCCTACATACCAATACAAATTGGACATACACACACCTATTCAATCAATCTTGACTGTGAGAGAGCCATCCACACATATATTTGGCCTGTTCATGTAGTGCATGCTTATACACAGGGCCAAGTGACTTGAAAGAACTGAGGAAATATTGGGTAGCATTGCTTTGAGATACATCTTATGTCATTTCGGTGAGGCAAGATAGCCTATATTGTTTGTAGTATCGTAACTTGGCGTCATTTTGATATCAATACTTTTTAGTAACTTGGCATTTTTGTACGTTGAAAACGTGTTTTTTATGAGATGTATTTTACATGTATTTATTGTATGTTGCAAATATACAATCACTTGTACATTTAGTCAAATTCAGTTCAGAAGCAAGTATAAACATATGTTTTCTGGAGAAATATGCTTCCTGTAGTGACTGACCAGCAGTTTTCTACATGAATTTCCATGTGTTCAATGAGGCAATACGAAATATTTGACACTTTGATCTGACACAACGTTTGCATGACATTGTAATATGGTAAGGTTACAAAACACAGGGCCAAGTGACTTTAAAGAATTGAGGAAATACTGGGTAGCATTGCTTTGGAATACATGTTATTAAATTTCGGTGAGGCAAGATAGCCTATATTGTTTGTAGTACCGTAACTTGGCGTCATTTTGATATCAATACTTTTGAGTAACTTGGCATTTTTGTACGTTGAAAACGTGTTTTTTATGAGATATCATTTCTTTTTGCAAAGCGTTTTATTACGAGAGTGAGAAATGCGAAGTGACCCTGTAAGAAACGGTTGTGAATTATGGCTATCATTGTGTGAATTTGTACAGTCTGAAGAGCGTGTACGTTTAGCAGTTTCGGTTTGCTATATATGTAAAACAGTGGCTGTGACAAATGGTGCGGTGGCGTAATTGTAAACGCATCAGAAAAGGTTAAATATGGCAGGGTGTAGCTATGTAGGCTACTCACGGATTTGACGGGCATCCAACGAGCCTTGATTGACAAAAGAATCAGCAAGCCCGTAGAATTAGAGCTGCCTAGGTCGCAACTTGTGTACCCTTCTGTCCTGCTCCGTTGTCTGTTATTTCGTGAAGATGCACTTTTAGTGTTTGTAAGGTTTATAAGGCATTTTGATAGGCTTATCTGCAGGCAGGAATCCTCTTTGCTGTTTTGTTAAGCTAGAACCGGAAAAGTTGATAGTGGAGAATAGGAGCAGACGCATATGTCCCAGCAGGCTTTGCATATGAGAAAATAACAAGTGTGAGATAAATTAGGCGAAATGATGAAATTGCGTAGTTGAAACAACATGTTTTTTTTTTAGCAGAATGGGCATGTAGGTGAAGGTTGACATGATCACAGACTATAGTGCGAAGTAAATGAAGTGACCATGAGCGAGCTTAGTTTCCTTATCAAACGGTACATATAACAGTCTGTATTCAATGTTCGTTGTTGAAGTGGAGGGTTAAATAACGTGTGCAATCTATCGCACAAATGTGTTTTTCTCATGTTCAGTGCTAGTAGTTATACTTATGAGTGAATCATGATTTTAGATGTAATGTTTTAATGCGGAGTTGCAGAACGTACAGACGTAGTAATTGTTTGTAGCCTATGTGGCTAGATAGAGAACAGGGCGAGGTAACATGAATGTAGAAACGTGGCGTTTGCTGATATGAAGGTTTTGTACGGTAGCCAAGTGAAGAAATATAGTTAGTGGAAATGGCACAGTGGTGAACTGGTGTAACTTTTTAATAAAAGGAATACATTTGCGTCATGAAATGCATATGGGTGGCCGTGAGTGAGTTTTGGTAAAGCAAATGTAAGCGTAAGAAAATGTTAGTGTAAAAGAGGAAATGATCTGCCTGAGGGCGAGTCGGGATTCAAGCTTTCAACCGGAGGTTTACCAGCCCGTGACTTCGTTAGTGCAGCACCATGCCGTAGCTATGCAGTGAGTGAAATATCATTAGCAAACCTGCCGGTGGTTTTAAAAAAGAACACAGGCCAGTAAGCACAGAAGAGCTCCCGTTGAATCCATATGGCTTAGCAATATTGTAGCCGGTTAATAACTGAACGTACAGACGGTAAGTCATAATGCATATGGCTTAGCAATATTGTAGCCGGTTAATAACTGAACGGTGAACGGCGGGTAGATATGGTGCAAAAGCAATAATTGATAAGTAGTAGACAATAATTTGTGAGGGTCGAAGCAGGTTAAGGAAACGTGTTCCTAGCTGGGTTTGAACCGAAGACCCCATGTTCCCAAGACTGTAACCTTGCCCACTAGTCCACGGGCAGACTAGCTGTTTAGACTGCGGAGTTGCAGAACATACATACGTAGTTGTTTGTAGCCTATGTGGCTAGATAGAAAACAGGGCGAGGTAACATGAATGTACAAACGTGGCGTTTGCTGATAAGAAGGTTTTGTACGGTAGCCAAGTGAAGAAATATAGTTCGTAGAAATGGCACAGCGGTGAACTGGTGTAACTTTTTAATAAAAGGAATACATTTGCCGTCATGAAATGCATATGGGTGGCCGTGAGTGAGTTTTGGTAAAGGAAATATAACCGTAAGAAAACGTTTGTATAAAAGAGGAAATGGTCTGCCTGAGGGCGAGTCGTGATTCAAGCCTTAAACCGGAGGTTTACCAGTCTGTGACTTCGTTAGTGCAGCACCATGCCATAGCTATGCAATGCGTGAAATATCATTAGCAAACCTGCCGGTGGTTTTAAAGATCACAGGCCAGTAAACACAGATTAGCTCCCGTTGAATCCATATGGCTTAGCAATATTGCAGCTGGTTAATAACTGAACGGTGAACGGCAGGTAGATATGGTGCAAAAGCAATAATTGATAAGTAGTAGACAATTATTAGTGAGGGTTGAAGCAGGTTAAAGAAACGTGTTCCAAGCTGGGCTTGAACCTACGACCCCGTGTTCTCAAGACTGTAACCTTGCCCACTAGGCCACAGGCGGACTAGCTATTTACCCTGCAAATGTTTCAGAGTAGAAAGGTATCGGTATTTTGCGTGTGTATGCGCGTTTTTGATTGGGTCGTGTAGGTGAAGATTTGGCTGGTGTCAGTGAAATGTCCAATGGGGAGACATGTTGTTAGTGGGAAAGGCGGCAGGAAAAATAAGAATGAGAAGAAGAAAGAGAAGAAGAAGGAGAAAACGCAAAATCCCCTTAGTTTGGGGCTTTATTGTGTGGACATGTGAAGTTGTTTATGAGTTCTGTTTGTTGAAATGGGGTCAGAATGTACAGAATTTAATGTTTTTAAGGGCTGAGTGTCTGTGGCTGTTGTGGTTATTTCTGTGGGGAACCCTGAAAAGTGCCAAACTCTCGGTGCTGTATAGGTATGGGGGCATGCCCCCGCCAAGGCGTAACTTGGCGGGATGGCATACCTGCCATCCCAATTCCGGTTCAAAGGGAAATTTCTCCAAGGAAAAAAATGAATGGATTTTCTCATAACCGTCCCTGTCACAGTCTGTGATTTAAACTGGCGTTTAAAACTTGGACATTTTTATCCGGACACATTATTCTCTTAAATGGCACTAGATCCGCTGAATTCCAATGTCGTTTTTCAACCGAAACAATTATTTTGCTAACAAAAAAGCTAACACTGCTGCGCATTGGGATGGCAGGTATGCCATCCCGCCAAGTTACGCCTTGGCGGGGGCATGCCCCCATACCTATACAGCACCGAGAGTTTGGCACTTTTCAGGGTTCCCCACAGAAATAACCACAACGCCACGAAAATAGCCCTTAAAAACATTAAATTCTGTACTTTCTGCCCCTTTTTAAACAAACAGAACTCTAAAAACTTCACATGTCCACAAATAAAGCCCCAAACTAAGGGGTTTTTGCGTTTTTCCTTCTTTTCTTTTCTTCTTTCATTCTTTTTTTTCCTCCCGTTTTTCCCACTAAACAAATGTTTTCCCCATTGGAATTTCATACACCGCCCAAAACTTCACCTACACGACCCAAACAAAAAAGCCATACAACGCAAAAAACCCAACCCTTTTTACTCTGAAACATTTGCAGGGGTAAATAGTAGCCGCCTGGGGCCTAGTGGGGAAAAGGGTTTCAGTCTTGAGAAACGGGGTTAGGTTCAAGCCCGCTTGGGCAGTTTCTTTAACCGTTTTAACCCACTAAAAATTTTCTAATTATAATATTCTTTTGACC
Source organism: Anguilla rostrata (assembly GCF_018555375.3). Classification (NCBI taxonomy): domain Eukaryota; kingdom Metazoa; phylum Chordata; class Actinopteri; order Anguilliformes; family Anguillidae; genus Anguilla; species Anguilla rostrata. The sequence goes on from NW_026986076.1 coordinate 6,477, forward strand.
ATATCTACCTGCCGTTCACGTTCAGTTATTAACCAGCTAATATTTCTAAGAATGGATTTAACGGGGGTAATTGGTTTTCTGGCCCGTGTCTTTAAAACCCCGGGAGGTTTTCTAATGATTTTCAGATTTCATAGTATGGCAGGGCGCACTAAGAAGTCACAGATGGGTAAACCTCCGGTTAAGGCTTAATCACGCTCGCCCCCAGGCGACCATTTCCTTTTTTACAAAGTTTCTTGGTTTATTTCCTTTACCAAAACTCCTCCGGCCACCCTAGCATTTATGCGGCAAATGATTTTTTTTTTAAAAAAGTTTTCCCAGTTCACCGCTGTGCCATTCTACGAACATATTTTTTTCCCGGGGACCGTAAAACCTTCTTTCAGCAAACGCCACGTTTGTACATTTTGACCCGCC
>NW_026986077.1:0-7142 GCF_018555375.3 Anguilla rostrata
GGTCCGTTGGCATTCTAGACTTCTTCCAGTTCCGCTCTGCTGCGCGCAGGGCAGTCCTGGAAGATCGCAGAACGTCAGTCAGCCACGGGCATGGAGGAGATGGGCGTGTGGGCCTGGAGACAAGAGGACAGAGGGTATTAATGGCAGTGGAGAGTGATGATAGCAGGGTGTCAGAGGCCGAGTCAGAGGGAAGGGCAGAGAAGACATCAAGAGGGGGGAGGGAGGCAGTGACACAAGGGGCAAGAGAGGAGGGAGAAAGGGCGCACAGGTTACGGCGGACAGAGACAGTAGGGCTGGGTGGAGAGAAGGGGTGTGGGTGGGAGGGAAGGGGGAGTGAGAAGGAAACAAAATGATGATCAGAGGTATGGAGAGGGGTGACGTTTAGGCCAGTGCAGGTGGTGTTCCTCAAAAATACGAGGTCGAGGAGGTTGCCAGCCTTGTGGGTTGGGGGAGAGTGCTGGAGGGAGAGGTCGAAGGAGTGGAGTAGTGGAAGGAAGGCTGCAGACTGGGAGGCTTCAAGGTGAATATTGAAGTCTCCGAGGAGGATGAGGGGGGCACCATTCTCAGGGAAGGAGCTGAGCAGGATGTCAAGCTCTTCCAGAAAATTTCCCAGGGGACCTGGGGGGCGGTAGATGACAGAAATAAACAGGTTAGATGGGTGAGTCACATGTACAGAGTGGTGTTCAAAACTGGACAGAGAGAGGTGAGAGTGGAGAACAGAAATTCCAGGAGCGGGAGAGAAGTAAACCTGTGCCACCACCACGGCCTGATGGCCGGGGTGTGTGGGAGAATGAGAATGAGGAGGATAGCGCGGTTGGGGTAGAAGAGTTGTCAGGGCTGATCCAGGTCTCTGTGAGGGCCAGGAACTGGAGAGACAGGTGGGAAGCGTAGGCGGAGATGAAGTCGGCTTTTCGGGTTGCCGACTGGCAGTTCCAGAGTCCCCCAGCGAGGGTGGCATTCTGGCTGGTAGCTGGTTGCAGGTCGCGGAGGTTGGATGGGTTTCTCTGTCGTGGGGGCCCGCGACGCTGGAAGCGGGTTCGGAAGGGGAGAGAGCATACTGGGATGGGGAGGGAGCGCATAAAATGTGACGGAGCGACGCTATGCGTCGCTCTAAAAGCCCTATTATTGTGCTTCACAAAAGAAGTTAGTTCCTAACCGACGCACATGACCTCAATTACAAGCAATTCTATAACGCCAAACAGCTGATTCGACTAACCGCGTAAAGCCCTACTGCACGCAATACAAGTAAAAACTTAAAATCTACTTATCACGCAACGGAACCGGTAGCAGACGCGAAGCACGCGAGTTGGTTACACTTCTGGTGTCTAACCAGAGAACCACAGTTAAAATACCCACGTCGCTCTAAAAGCCCTATTATTGTGCAAATGCACCTGAAACTAATGACACAATTAAAAACAATAAATCAATAAAATTAGCTTCACAAAAGAAGTTAGTTCCTAACCGACGCACGTGACCTCAATTACAAGCAATTCTATAACGCCAAACAGCTGATTCGACTAACCGTGTAAAGCCCTACTGCACGCAATACAAGTAAAAACTTAAAATCTACTTATCACGCAACGGAACCGGTAGCAGACGCGAAGCACACGAGTTGGTTACACTTCTGACTGACTCACTGACTCACTTCTCACTGACTCACTGACTCTGACTCACGCACGCACAAGCCCGCACACCCAGCTGCATGTTTCCGTACTGCGTTCTCCAACATTTATTTTAATCACATAGCCTTCACCTAACCTAGGCTCTTGCACATTGAGCAACCATAGATGACAACCATCTAACAACCATCGCCTCCTCGTGAGCACAGGCCTGATCTGCATTAGTCACTTGCCCTGCAGTGTTTGGCAGAGACGCACACCTGTGTCCTCTTCTCCCCTTCATCTCCATCTCACTCTCCAGATGAATGAGGGATGGATCCTTTCCACTCATTCAAGCACTTCCCAGCAGTCAGCTGACTCATCCCTCAGCCCCTCCATGTCCCCATACTAATTTACTCTTTTTCTCCATCCCTCTCTATCGTTCACACCCTCCCTTTAGACCTCAAAGACATTGTGTGTGTGTGAGTGTGTAAGTGTGTGTATGTGCATATGTGTATGTGCCTATGTATGTGTGTGTGTGTGTGTGTGTGTGCATACGTGTGCGTATGTGTTCTGTGTGTGTGTGTGTGTGTGTGTGTGTGTATGTGTGTATATCAGTGTGTGCGAGCATGTGTGTGTGCGCATGCATGTGTGTGTGTGCGCGTGCGTGTATATGTGTGTGTGAGTGTGTGTGTGCGAGTGTGTGTGCATGTGTGTGTCCGTGAGTGTGTGTGTGTGTGTGTGTGTGTGTGTGTGTGTGTGTGTGTGTGTGTGTGTGTGTATGTGTGTGCATTTGTGTGTGAGAGAGAGAACCAAGCTAATGTAATTATGCAGTGGCCCACACCAACAAACTCCCCAACTGCTGGGCCCTAAATCCCTCTTTTGGCATCGTTGTGGGCCCCCAGGGACTTGGATTTCTCAGAATGTCACTTTGGTGCCCAGGCACACACAGACACACACACATACACTACACAATAAACATTCCTTCTGCTCTCTGCTCTAGAGTCTGTGCTGTTCCCTCTGCTCTCTGCTCTAGATTCTGTGCTGTTCCCCCTCCTCTCTGCTCTAGAGTCTGTGCTGTTCCCCCTGCTCTCGGCTCTAGATTCTGTGCTGTTCCCTCTGCTCTCTGCTCTAGATTCTGTGCTGTTCCCCCTCCTCTCTGCTCTAGATTCTGTGCTGTTCCCCCTGCTCTCTGCTCTAGAGTCTGTGCTGTTCCCTCTGCTCTCTGCTCTAGAGTCTGTGCTGTTCCCTCTGCTCTCTGCTCTAGATTCTGTGCTGTTCCCCCTCCTCTCTGCTCTAGAGTCTGTGCTGTTCCCCCTGCTCTCGAGTCTGTGCTGTTCCCTCTGCTCTCTGCTCTAGATTCTGTGCTGTTCCCCCTCCTCTCTGCTCTAGAGTCTGTGCTGTTCCCTCTGCTCTAGAGTCTGTGCTGTTCCCTCTCCTCTCTACTCTAGAGTCTGTGCTGTTCCCTCTCCTCTAGAGTCTGTGCTGTTCCCTCTGCTCTCTGCTCTAGAGTCTGTGCTGTTCCCTGTCATCTCTGCTCTCTGATCAGTTGCCTCTTTTTTTGTTTGTTGTTGCACTTGTTGCAAAGGCATGTTGTTGGGGAGCTATTTCAGTGCTCGACTGGTACAAATGTATCACTCCGTATTTCAAAATAGATCCTCCCCCTGGATTCCAAGTCAAACTAGGTACCGACCCCCTCTCCGATGACAGCACACCCTGTTTGGCAGGAGTAATTACCCCAGCTTACCCCCCCCCAGAGTGAGGGTCAGGTAACAGCCATGTTATTACCGTGGAGATGGGCAAACCCCCATTACACCATGTGTTTATGTGTGTGTGTGTGTGAGTGTGAGTGTTTATACGTGTGTGTGTATGCATGTGCATGTGTGTGTGTATGTGTGTGTGTGTGTTTTGCCTGAATGCAATGCTGTGTGATGCTACAGTGAGAACTTTACTGAAATTGGCCCTTTTCAGGGAAATGTAGGGGGGGGGGTTACAGTGAGGGGGGCAGGAGTTGAACCGTATGGGCTCACCAGAGGGGGAGAAAATATCATCCTGGCCATGCAAATGCCCACAGCTGCAAAGTCCTCAAAATGTCCTTGCAAAGCCCTGAGAACATGCCGGCAACTGCCCTGGCAACGTTCTTGCAACGCCCTGCCAACATCCCAAAAACAGTGGCAGCAGCAGCAGTGACTTTTTCTCACTTGAGACTGAATGAGAGAGATAATTATAAAGAGAGAAAGGGGGGGGGGGGGGGGAGAATGAGAACCAAAGGAATGCGAAATTGAGATAACAGAGAAAAAGACAGAGGGAGAGAGAGAGAAAGAGAGAGATGGGGGAGGGAGGGAGGGAGGGAGAGAGAGAGAGAGAGAGAGAGAGAGGAGGGAGAGAGAAAATGATAAAGAGAGAGGGTTGTCAGAAAGAGGTGCCAAAAGACTCAGGCAGTGCACTATGATGTGACCCAACACTGCTCGCCCCCCCCCCCCCCCCCCCCCCCCCTTTCCTGGAAGAGCGGACAGCTGTGCTCACCAGTTTTAGCACCTCAGGGCCCCTGCAGCAGGTTCTCATTACTCTCACTCACTATGGACCGGGCGCCAGGTCACAGGAGATACTCAGGAACCCCCCCTAAGGGGGATAATCCACCCAGAAATCCCACCTGGAAGAGGATTCAGATTCATGCATGAATCAGAGAGAGGAGCACAAGCACAGCCTGGGCTAAACCATGAACAGCACAGCCTCTGTGCTTCTCATAGACCATGAACAGCACAGTCTCTGTGCTTCTCATAGACCATGAACAGCACAGTCTCTGTGCTTCTCATAGACCATGAACAGCGCAGTGTCTGTGCTTCTTATAGACCATGAACAGCACAGCCTCTGTGCTTCTTATAGACCATGAACAGCTCAGTCTCTGTGCTTCTTATAGACCATGAACAGCGCAGTGTCTGTGCTTCTTATAGACCATGAACAGCACAGCCTCTGTGCTTCTTATAGACCATGAACAGCTCAGTCTCTGTGCTTCTTATAGACCATGAACAGCTCAGCCTCGGTGCAAACTTTAAAGGCCAGGTTAAATTTTTCTGCAAGCAATGATTGTCATTAAATCATTTCATAATCATCAATTTGGTATATTTCCTCAAGTCATATTATTCAAACTGAAGAACGACCTCAGGATTTGTTTCATTCCCTAAAGGTATGCTGCCTGTTTTTAAAGCTCTAGGCAGTACATTTATTTCCTCAGTATTATTGGATGCTCCAGACTCATTCATTTTCCCTGGATAGCAGCGCCATCTTGTGGACGAAAGTCATATAGGTTACTGTAAATCCAGGGATGCCAGATTGGGGCTTAATCACCAAAATAAATCTGTGTAAAACCCATTATTTATATAAATGCATGGGCAGTCAATGGTAGATGGGGATTTTTAAAGGAGATATGAGAAATAGTCTTGAAATTGGTGAGCTGAATATATTATATACATGGATATTTGAGGAATATTTTGTAGATCTAATTTGCAGCATCTGGCAGCACTGGATGGATCTAGAGATTTCATTTTTTATTATTACCAGAATTACATTTCCCCACTGCTACTAAAATAGTAGAAACAGTGTGTGGAAGGTATGAATATATATATAGGTCAGACAACTTTTTCAGTTGCAGTAATAAGGCTATTGCTATGACCCAACCCCGAGTTATCCCCCAACGTTTCCCTGATAAGGGTGAGTCTAATCTAGCACTAGAAATGTTGGACTGGTCTGAAGTATGACTGCACTATGAGTCTGAACCAAGACATGCAAGTGTTCAGAACTGAACAATTCAGCCTTCTGCAAGGGCCCCATTCAGCCTTCTGTAAGGGCCCCATTCAGCCTTCTGCAAGGGCCCCATTCAGCCTTCTGCAAGGGGCCCCATTCAGCCTTCTGCAAGGGGCCCCATTCAGCCTTCTGTAAGGGCCCCAGCCTTCTGTAAGGGCCCCATTCAACCTTCTGCAAGGGCCCCATTCAGCCTTCTGCAAGGGCCGTATTCAACCTTCTGCAAGGGCCCCATTCAGCCTTCTGCAAGGGCCCCATTCAGCCTTCTGTAAGGGCCCCATTCAACCTTCTGCAAGGGCCCCATTCAGCCTTCTGCAAGGGCCCCATTCAACCTTCTGCAAGGGCCCCATTCAACCTTCTGCAAGGGCCCCATTCAGCCTTCTGCAAGGGCCCCATTCAACCTTCTGCAAGGGCCCCATTCAGCCTTCTGCAAGGGCCCCATTCAACCTTCTGAAAGGGCCCCCATTCAACCTTCTGCAAGGGCCCCTTTCAGCCTTCTGTAAGGGCCCCATTCCCCCTTCTGAAAGGGGCCCCTTCACCTTCTGAAAGGGGCCCCATTAAACCTTCTGAAAGGGGCCCCATTCAGCCTTCGAAAGGGGCCCCCATTCAACCTTCTGAAAGGGGCCCCATTCACCCTTTCTGCAAGGGCCCCATTCAGCCTTCTGCAAGGGCCCCCTTCGCCTTCTGCAAGGGGCCCCATTCCCTTCTGCAAGGGGCCCTTTTCAACCTTTGAAAGGGCCCCATTCAGCCTTCTGTAAGGGGCCCATTCAGCCTTCTGAAAGGGGCCCATTCACCTTCTGAAAGGGGCCCCCCCCTTTTTTTTAAAAAACCCCCCCTTTCCTGAAAGGGCCCCCATTCAGCCTTCTGAAAGGGCCCCCATTCAACCTTCTGAAGGGGGGCCCCATTCACCCTTCTGAAAGGGGGCCCCTTCAGCCTTCTGCAAGGGGCCCCATTCAGCCTTCTGCCAAGGGGCCCCCATTCAGCCTTCGGAAAGGGGGCCCATTCAGCCTTCTGTAAGGGCCCCATTCAGCCTTCTGAAAGGGGGGCCCCCAAAAAACCCTTCTGAAAGGGCCCCCCTTAAACCTTCTGAAAGGGGCCCCTTTCAGCCTTCTGCAAGGGGCCCCATTCAGCCTTCTGAAAGGGCCCCAAAAAATTTTTCTGAAAGGGGGCCCATTCACCTTTCTGGGAAATGTTGGGCATGCAGGGTTTCCGACCCCCATATGGTGTCCTTGCCCATTTTGGTTTGTTTTCTTTTTGACGGGGTTTAAGACCCATAAATTGTCAGCCTACATTTGGGTATCAGTGGAATTCAAAATTAACAACCTCATGTTAGTTAATAGCTACGGACTGCGCCATATCGGCGCCAAGATAATCGCTTCCTATTCCTATAGATCACCACTGAAGACTAGCGGGCACCCTCGGTATTGCAAGGCCGCTCCATTCACGCCAACGAATACAATACAATACAATACAATACAATAAGCTCTTATATAGCGCTCTTCATGCGTACATCCCAGGGCGCTTTCAATAAAAAAAAATTTTAAAAAAAAAAATGAATAAATAAATGAATAAAAAAATAACCTAAGACCCAAAACTAAAGGAAAAGGCACCTGAGAATAAATTTAAATCCTAAGATCGATTTAAAAAAACCAATTGAGCTGCACCTCTGATATGGCTTGGGTTGAATTCCAGAGCCACGGGGGCAGCGCAGCTAAAAGCTCTTCCCCCCGCTGTTTTTAATCA
>NW_026986078.1:0-6169 GCF_018555375.3 Anguilla rostrata
CTCATCGCTAGCTAGGTCAGAGCTGGTTAGAGCAGATTGTCCCATGCAGTACCCAACAAAATGAAAGAAAGCTACATAATCTAGGCGTTCCCATCATATAATTAAACCTGAAGATTATTCAACTTGTAATAGCGTTGTATCACTGAGCTACTGTTCACTAACATTACACTCTATAGCAGTCTCAAACTCTGGGCATTACACCCAAACAAAGACAGGCTTTGATTCCACATGTCTTAGCTTGAAAACGTTTAATTGTCGCTAGCTAATGGTAGCCATGCTTACCGATCCAGCACGTTCTGCAAAAAGTTATTTTGTTCTAAGAAAATGGGCAATGCAAATACTAACTGCACTGGTTATTGTAATACTGGAGTGCCTGTGGGCTCCAGAATTAAAACCCATTTCTTGTAGGTCTCTTCATTTTTGGCAAAAGAAAAGAATGTATTGCTTTCTCCACATCCAGAGAAGGGGCAGTGCTTAGACATTTTCAATTTAGCTTGCCTAGCGTGCACAAAAGTGTCAAGAGCATTATTTACACATTACATGTAGAAAGAACTTCACTGGACGTAAGGCTTTTGTTACATAACGAACACCCAATGAACCCTGCCCATTGAAAACCTGGCGTTTAGCCAAGGGGGAGAGCAAGCCAATTTCGGCACAGGCTTTTATTTGTTTTTTTATTTTTTTGCTTTTTGCAATAATCGTTTGAAAGTATTTCTGGGCCATTCGTGAATGTAAAACAGTAATAAAATATCATATCCTATAGGGGGCGACATAGCTCAGGAGGTAAGAGCGATTGTCTGGCAGTCGGAGGGTTGCTGGTTCAAACTCCGCCCTGGGCGTGTCGAAGTGTCCTTGAGCAAGACACCTAACCCCTAACTGCTCTGGCGAATGAGAGGCATCAATTGTAAAGTGCTTTGGATAAAAGCGCTATATAAATGCAGTCCATTTACCATTTACATCAGCAAAGAATTCACAGATTGTTGTGCCGATAACTAAAAGCAGTGAAATGTTGCAATGCATTTTCCAAGACATCCCAAAACCTGTCCAAATTGCACATTTTAGATAACGTTTCGAACAGGTTATCTACACTATAAAAAAAGTTCTCTTCTCTCAAAATCACATATTTTGAATAAATAACAGAGGTGAATCAGTTCTAACATGTTTTTGGGAATTCATTTCTTACAGCAGTTAACATTATGCTGAATGTTGAAATACAAGTGTTACAGTAGCTGGCAGGAATTAGCATTGATTATAACAGAAAACTAATATTAGTTTGAGTTGAACTTGCTTTGCTGCTGCTGCCGTTACTCACTTTGCTAGAGATTTCATCCATTAGAAGCTTTGCAAAAGAAAGAGACGGTCTGTATCTGTTGCTGCTGCAGTGGCTGATTGCAATGCCAGCTGCAAGTGTGTTGTTTACATTCCGAACATTCCACTAGTGTTAATTAATTGGAAATTTTCTTGGTAAACATAAATAAAATTTAAATAAAAAATGTAAATAAAAATTGTAAATATTTCAAAAATATTTGCACTACTGACAAGAAAAGCACAAGCAACTAGGTGAAGCTACGAGATAAAAAAGGCAGGTCTTGCTGAAAAACTGTAGGAGGAGTTGTCATGGTCCTGTTTTCCTGTCTGTGTTTCCCCTGTTGGGCCGCCAGATGGCGGCACTTCTGTTTTGTGTCCTGCTCCCCCTCTGTTAATTGTATGATTGTTTCATTGTCTCGTTATCCCATCATTGTTCCCACCTGTGTCTTATCCCCTCCTTCTGGTTTGATTGTTTTTTGAGTTCACCTGTGTCTTGTTACCCCTGTCTATTTAAGTTTCCCCCTCCCTTGACTCAGGTGCTGGTTCCTTGTGGTTATGTCAGATTGTTGTGCTCTGCCTTTCCGTGTTCTGCCCTGTCCATGTTCTGCCCTGCCCGTGTTTGTGAGTTCGACTTGTTTTCTGTTCATGTGTTCCTGTTCTTGGCTTTCTAGTGTTTTTTGGAGTTTCTGCATTTCCTTTGTTCCTGTGTTTGTTACCTGACGTACATGTACCTGCCTGCTTGTGTTTGTTCCCAACTTGCGTATGTTTTAGACCCTTTGTACCTGCCTGTGTTTGTGACCTGTTTGTGTTTGTTCCACTTACTTGTACTCTGTCCTGCCTGTGTTTTTGAGTTCCTGTTGTTTCATTAGATATTGTTTGTGTTTGTTCCCGACATCTGTTTTCACCATATCTACCTGCCTGTGTTTTGTTTTACCTTTCCTTGTGCTCTGCCTTCCCGTGTTCTGCCCTGTCCGTGTTCTGCCCTGCCCTGCCCGTGTTTGTGAGTTCGACTTGTTTTCTGTTTTATTTCGATATTTTTTGAGTTTGTTTTGGCCTTCGTGCCCTTGTCTGTTCCCTGGTTGTTTGCACTTTTTGTTAGTAAAATCTTTGTTAATTTTCCCTTTTGAGTTCGTGTTTTTTTTTCCCCTCTGCGTTTGGGTCCCCTCTACCCGTACCGTGACAGAAGGAACCAGCCAGTGTGGGACCCAGCAGAGTTTTTTTATTTTTATATATTTTTTTATTTTTTTTATTTTTTATTTTTTTTATTTTATTGTTTAACATGCCATCGGGGTGGTGGGAGCTTGAGCCTCCCAGTGCCCGGGGCGGGCGGTCGCGGAGGCGCCGTGGTCGGGCTGCCTCCCGGTCGGCCGGACCTCCTGCTGATCAGCAGGCGGATCCTGACCCTTTTGAGGGGTCTCGGCTTGCCATTTTTCCGGGGTCCGGCCCGCGGGGGTCCCGCCGGTCCCGTCCGGCTGCCCAGCCAGGTTCCCTACAGCTGTGGTCTGTGTTCCTGTCGCCTGCTCCACCCCAAGTCCCGGAGGGGCCTTCACGGCCTGCTCTGCCCCGAGTGCCGGAGGGACCTTCACGGCCTGCTCTGCCCCGAGTACCGGAGGGACCTTCACGGCCTGCTCTGCCCCGAGTGCCGGAGGGACCTTCACGGCCTGCTCTGCCCCGAGTGCCGGAGGGACCTTCACGGCCTGCTCTGCCCCGAGTGCCGGAGGGACCTTCACGGCCTGCTCTGCCCCGAGTGCCGGAGGGACCTTCACGGCCTGCTCTGCCCCGAGTGCCGGAGGGACCTTCACGGCCTGCTCTGCCCCGAGTGCCGGAGGGACCTTCACGGCCTGCTCTGCCCCGAGTGCCGGAGGGACCTTCACGGCCTGCTCTGCCTTGAGTGCCGGAGTGGCCTTCACGGCCTGCTCTGCCCCAAGTGCCGGAGGGGCCTTCACGGCCTGCTCTGCCTCAAATCCCGGAGCGGCCTTCACTGCCTGCTCTGCCTCAAGTCCCGGAGCGGCCTTCACGGCCTGCTCTGCCTCAAGTCCCGGAGCGGCCATCACGGCCTGCTCTGCCCCAAGTCCCGGAGCGGCCATCACGGCCTGCTCTGCCCCAAGTCCCGGAGCGGCCATCACGGCCTGCTCTGCCCCAAGTCTCGGAGCGGCCTTCACGGCCTGCTCTGCCCCAAGTCCCGGAGGGGCCCCCAGAGCCACCTGGAGCCCCGGAGAGGCTCCCAGATCCGCCTCGAGCCCCGGAGAGGCTCCCAGATCCGCCTCGAGCCCCGGAGAGGCTCCCAGATCCGCCTCGAGCCCCGGAGAGGCTCCCAGATCCGCCTCGAGCCCCGGAGAGGCTCCCAGAGCCGCCTCGAGCCCCGGAGAGGCCCCCAGAGCCACCTGGAGCCCCGGAGAGGCTCCCAGATCCGCCTCGAGCCCCGGAGAGGCTCCCAGATCCGCCTCGAGCCCCGGAGAGGCCCCCAGAGCCGCCTCGAGCCCCGGAGAGGCCCCCAGAGCCGCCTCGAGCCCGGAGAGGCCCCCAGAGCCGCCTCGAGCCCCGGAGAGGCCCCCAGAGCCGCCTCGAGCCCCGGAGAGGCCCCCAGAGCCGCCTCGAGCCCCGGAGAGGCCCCCAGAGCCGCCTCCAGCCCCGGAGGGCCCGCCTGCTCTGACCCTTCCGCGGAGGCCGCCTGCTACACCCAAGTTTCGGGCTTTACTTGTGCCTCGAGCCCCGGGGGGGCCTCCGGAGCCGCCTCAAGCCCCAGGGGGGCCTCCGCAGCCGCCTCGAGTCCCGGGGGGGCCTCCGGAGCCGTCCAGAGCCCCAGAGAGGACAACGGTCCCATCTGTTGTCCCGCAGGGGCCGCCGCAGACTGCTCTGGCCGCCCCGCAGGCTAAGCCACCTGCCTTGCCCCCTGGCGTTCGTGCTCCCCCTGGCGTTCGTTCTCCCCCTAGCGTTCGTGCTCCCCCTAGTGTTCTCGCGCCCCCCAGTGTCCGTTCTTCCCCTAGTGTTCTTGCTCTCCCTAGTGTCCACACCTTGCCCCCTGGCGTTCGTGCTCCCCCTGGCGTTCGTTCTCCCCCTAGCGTTCGTGCTCCCCCTAGTGTTCTCGCGCCCCCCAGTGTCCGTTCTTCCCCTAGTGTTCTTGCTCTCCCTAGTGTCCACACCTTGCCCCCTGGCGTTCGTGCTCCCCCTAGTGTTCTCGCGCCCCCCAGTGTCCGTTCTTTCCCTAGTGTTCTCGCTCCCCCTAGTGTCCACACCTTGCCCCCTGGCGTTCGTGCTTCCCCTGGCATTCGTGCTTCCCCTGGCGTTCGTGCTTCCCCTGGTTTCGTCGCTCCCCCCAGTGGTCGTCCCTCCCCCGGTGTCCGTCCTTCCCCCAGTGGTCGTCCCTCCCCCGGTCTCGTCGCTCCCCCCAGTGGTCGTCCCTCCCCCGGTCTCGTCGCTCCCCCCAGTGGTCGTCCCTCCCCCGGTCTCGTCGCTCCCCCCAGTGGTCGTCCCTCCCCCAGTCTCGTCGCTCCCCCTGGTGTCCATTCTCCCTTTGGTGTCTGTCCTCCCAACCGTGTGTCCGTGTGTTCCCCGGCCCCCCTGTCTAATTGTCTGCCCGCCTGTTTGTCTGTTAGTCTACCCGTATATGTGTCAGCCAGTTTGTTGGCCTGTTTGTCTGCCCCGCAGGCCGTCAGCCCATCGGCCAACGTGTTTGCCCGCCTGTCTGCCTGTCTGTCTGTGTGCCAGTCCGCGTGTGTTTTGTCTTGTTTGCCTGTGTGTCAGTCCCTATGTCAGTTGTTGGGTTCCCCCCTCGCCTTCCCTGTCTGCCTGTCCCTTTGTGTGTCCATCGGTGTCGCCGTGTGCCTCCCCGCCTGCTTGTCCCTGTGTCTGTCTTTTTAGGTCTCCCTATTGTGCCAGTATCTGGCAGTCTGTTTCCCCCTCAGTCTTGTCCAACCCAGTCCAGTGTTGTCGTGCCCCGTCTCGTTGCTGTCCTGTGTCCACCTCGCCCCAGTCCAGTCCTGTATGTCTGCCTTGCCCCTGTCCAAGTCCCCCCTGGTTTCCTGAGTTCCCCCTGGTTTCTTGAGTCCCCCTGTCGCCCGAGTGCGGGCCCTGATTTTCCCCCGAGTCGCCCGATGTGCGGACCCTGAGTTTCCCCCGAGTCGCCCGATGTGCGGACCCTGAGTTTCCCCCGAGTCGCCCGATGTGCGGGCCCTGAGTTTCCCCCGTGTCGCCCGAGTGTGAGCCCTGAGTCTCCCCGTGTCACCCGGGTCCTGCCCAGCCCTGAGTCTCCCCGTGTCGCCCGGTTCCTGCCCAGCCCTGAGTCTCCCCGTGTCGCCCTGTTTTCCTAGTTCCTGAGTTTTGTCCCAAGTTTTCCTGTTCTGTTTCCCCGGGTCCTCCGTTCCCCCGTCCGAGTCCAGTACCGAGTACTGTTCACACAGTCCCGAGTCCAGTCAAGGAGTACGTTCCCACGTCGATCCAGTCCGAGTCCCTGCGTCCGTTCCAGTCCCCGAGTCCTGGTCCGCAAGGAACGAGTCCCGTCCCTGTTCACTGTCCAGTCCTGTTCTGGCCCCTGAGTTCTGTGTCACATCCCTGTTCCTGTCTGAGTAATTTCCTTAGCCCCCACCTCTGTTGAACTCCCTCCAGGGCGGCCTCCTGGGAGTCAGGAGACCGTACCTTGGGGTGGGGGTAGTCATGGTCCTGTTTCATGTCTGTGTGCCCAATGTTGGGCGGCCAGAGCAGGCACTTCTGTTTTGTCCGATTAACCCTCTGAAATTGTTATGATTGTGCATTGTTATAGTTATACATCATTGTCACACCTGTGTATTATTCCCCTCCTTTCTGGTTTGATTGTTTTTTGAGTTACCTGTGTCGTTACCCTGTCTATTTAGTTTCCCCCTCC
>NW_026986079.1:0-7155 GCF_018555375.3 Anguilla rostrata
AATTATACATTTTATTCATGCAGTGCTTTTCAACACCCAAAGCAATGGATGCACAGAATTGTTCGAACGGACTGTACAGTGCAGTTAAAAGGTACTTGCCTTCAGTTCATACAGGGTACACAGGAACTGGGCAGAGTAGTAGAACCAGGGGGCCAGAGATTGTCATTCTACGTGTAGCTCATAAACTCCACTGGTTACTCGAGGTATTGCGGTTTAGTAAGCCTCCGGTGCCAAAAAAGTAAATTTCCCCATTGAAGTCCATTCAAAATTATACATTTACCCTGGCCAAATGAAATTATTTTAAATTTAACATTTCTTGACACTGAAATAATTACCCTCCAGGCACCGATTTTCTTCTTCTGAGGGCCACAAATAAAAGGTTTATTTAATTCCAATTTGGTCCGCACGGTTGGATGTATCACAATTATAGACTGTAGAAAAATGCGGACAAAGTCACTCAGTGGGTTTACATGATGTCTGAAAAAGTCGATTTATTGTATTAGTCCGACTAAAACTGGACTTTTAAAAATCATGTAAACATCATAGTCCGACTGAAATCGTACGAAGTCAATTTTTTTCAAAGTCGGACTAACATACCTAGATAATGTGGTTCGGGGTCGATTTACTACGGCATGTATACGCTTCAATCGGACTACAATTGGCCTAACATCTGCACATGTTCCGTAATTTACATAGCAACTTTACGCTCGGGTACAAGACTGTGTACATAATTATTTTAAGAGTGAAGGAACTACTCCCCATAAACCATTGCGAACGATACCTTTCCAACGACTTTAACCCAGAGCCATGGAAAGAGGTTGGGTCTGTTCCAATCTAACGATAGTTTAGCGCGCTTCTTCTTGAATTATTGTAGTGTCATTAATATAGTGTTATTATATATTCCGTTTAAATAAACGTTTTACGTTTTTTCGGGGCTGAACGCGCCCCAGGTTTCTAACCGATGGAGACTATTTCGCGCTTTTCATATAAAGTTCATAGTTTTGTAGTATGACACTGCACATTCGAGTATTGATAATTAAATATTTTAGAAATTTGTTTTCATAGATAGTATAAGAGAACGCGAATTTGCACTAGCTTCGGTTGGTATTATAACCCTTTAAACACTGGTCACATAGCCATTAGTTCGTTTATAACATGTAGGCTACATGAAATACGTTTATACTTTAATTTATAGGTTGGTTAAATACTTTTCAACCGATCTAACGCGTAAATAAAAGACCAGACTATTACAACAGGTCGGTGTATGCAGAATGAATGGACAAGGTAAGTTTAGCTAATAATGAGGTACCATGTACAATGCTATTCAACAAGGGCTAGTGCAAATAGAGCTCAACAGTGAGGCTCCGGAAGTGAAAATTCCATTCATATTCTGAATTGAGGGTTTGATTATTAATGGCGTCAATTTAATGCCAGTAATCAGCACGAGCAAATATTCACTGCGCGAGCACAAAACCACTTTCACGCAAATTTCAACACCGAGAGTAAAACAAGCAGCCACGCGCGCGCAGATAGTATTAGCCATAATGTCGTAACCATCCAAGGTAGACTTACCACAAGCTATCAGATTGTGAAACAATGGTATATGCTCCTGTAGAAGCCACAAGTCCGTATGACATCAACCTTGTTTTAAGAAAAACATGTTTTATTTGCGAGGACACTACAATAATTCAAGAAGAAGCGCGATGTCATGAAAGTACTCACTGCTGTATTTCCTTCGTTTTGCTTTGTTTCTTTTCAGTTTCTTCCACAGTACCACCGCGGCCCACTAGGGGGAAGCGGCCCACAGGTTGAAAACCTCTGCTCTAGAGAGTAAGCAAAATCTGTTCATAGAAATCTATGAATAGACATATTTTTAGGGCTGTACAAAATAGTTCGAAGTGTTGAAGCTTAGTGCATAACATTCACATTCGAATTCTAAATCAACATTCGAATGTTGCGCATTCGAAATTTAACTAAAGACAACTGGGAAGTGTCACCTTCAACCACCATGTTACTCCTTTAACCCTTTAACTGACTTCTCAACCATGCGGTAGAGCTGACTTTGACAGTGAAAAAACCTATGAAAAAAAAAAAGCTGCCCAGCATCCTGATTGGTGTGGGGCTCCAACCCCCCTTAAAAGAGTATCTTTTTTCAACACAACTATGTAGAGCAGCAGTTCCTGAACTTTCCCCACTCTGACAACGGAGGCAGCACCACAGATCACTCCCCAAAGATTAGGGCATAAAGCAGGAATTTGGCAGGTAAGGGATAAACCATGATGTTTTTCAGATAGAAGAGACCTTAAAGAATAGGAATATGATATTAAATATCAAAAATGTTAAAAATCCATTGTGCCAGAATTTTACAAAAACATGCTCAACCGTGCGGTTGATATGTCAGTAAAGAGTGGAAATGACCATGAGGCAGGGCAGATGTTAGCATAGTAGTTAGTGTGGTAGGAAGATGTTTGAGTGGAAAAAGTGAACAAATACAATGAAATTATATTATATTACTAAAACACAATATTATCTTATTACATTATACACTGCCTGGCCAAAAAAAAAAGGTTGCAGTTTGGATTTTTTTGGACAGTGCCCACTGTACAAGCCTCTGGAGGCAGTGTTATGATCTGGGGTTGCTTCAGTTGGTCAGGTCTAGGCTCAGCAATGTTATGCGGCAATAAAATTAAGTCAGCTGAGGACCTGAATGTACTGAATGACCAGGTTATTCCACCAATGGATTTTTTCTTCCCTGACGGCACGGGCATATTCCAGGACGACAATGCCAAGATTCATCGCACTCATATTGTGAAAGAGTTGTTCTGGGAGCATGAGGAATCATTTTCACACATGAATTGGCCACCACAGGGTCCTGACCTTAACCTCATTAAAAATCTTTGAGATGTGCTGGAGAAGACTTTACGGAGTGGTTTGACTCTCCCATTGTCAATGCAAGATAATGCAATTCTGGACATAAATAAATGTGACGTTGCATAAGGTTGTCGAAACAATGCCACGGCGAATGTGCATGCACATATATGTTATGGGAAAACATGTAGTGCAGTGTATTGTTTCATTCTTAGTGATGGACACCAAATTTTTCTATGGCAGAGGAAAGGGTAGCAAAGCTGTGGTCCCCCTTGATCCAGAGGAGTCAGACATAGAGGACAGTGGTGAGGACTTGGATGATCCTGACTATGTGCCAAGGCACACAGGTGACACACTGAAGAGTTACCAATCCCTGAGCTTATTGAGCCTGATACACGCCCAGCCTGTGGCCCACAGTGAGGGCGATGCAAACTCTGCCCAAAGGGGGTGCCACGATGGAAGTGTGCAGAGTGCGGAGTCTTCCTGTGTCCAAACAGCACACAGCAGTGCTTTGTCACGTATCATCTCAAATGAAAGCTGAAAATGAGGTGAATAAGAGATTCCAAATCTGATCAGTTGAAAAAATATGTTCAGGACTGAGCATGAACTCAAATACCTGCAATGGGTGTTTTTTAAAGTTTAAAGTTTTTAAAGTTTTGTTCATGAGTTTATACTTAAAATAAAATGACG
Source organism: Anguilla rostrata (assembly GCF_018555375.3). Classification (NCBI taxonomy): domain Eukaryota; kingdom Metazoa; phylum Chordata; class Actinopteri; order Anguilliformes; family Anguillidae; genus Anguilla; species Anguilla rostrata. The sequence continues at coordinate 3,559 of NW_026986079.1, forward strand.
ATGTATGAAACGGTGCCTGATTATAAAGCAGAAATGCCACACAATGGAGTATCTATACATGTATACAGATGTTTGTTCCAAATCGTAGTTAATGATATGTTCGATATGAAATATGTAATCAAAATGAAATCAGTGATACCTGGAATGAATGTTTTTTTACATACATATTTAAACTGTTTTGTTCATAGAAACAAAATAGTTTAAACTTATAAAATGACAATCAAACAGTGTCTAATTTCTGGATGTATTTGGGATGGGGAAAATGCATAGTTGTATTTTCCCCATCCCTGGAACATAATTCAGGTCTGAAGGGGTTCGTCTGAATTAATTCGTCTCAAATGTAATAATGTCCTATCTATATTTCACAACCTTTTTTGTAGATATGACACAATGCGTGTCCAACCAGACCAGGCTAATAATCCTGGAAATATGTGTAGCTAACAATTTAAAAGGCTTGTAACCTATAGTCTATATACAGTAGGTGTCACATGGACTGACTATGACAAAAGAGGTTTAACGTGTTGGTACCTTACCTTATGTTTTTACAGTTACAAACAATGACCACTCAATGTCGAGCTTTCAAAACGTCAAGGAGGATTCATTCTGAAGTTATGCTTCTTTATATAATAGGTAATCTGCATTTTATTCCTATGTGTTGAATACAATTCAGTGTATAATAAATTATAGACTTGTAAGAAGAAATGTTTATGTGTGACTCAAGTTCAGTCTGAACTGAGGCTTGAGACCGAATTCAATTAAATGACTCACTTGGGGGAAGAGTGATTATGACAGATTTAAAAAAATATATTATTATTATAATTTTTTTTGAAATGCCTTGAAAGATAAACAAATGTTTAGCATGAAGGACTGGTTGTTTTTCTAACAAGCACTTCTCCATGAATTACAGAATCATAAAAACAAATACAGTGTAACAAATAACAAACAGTGTAAATAATCCCCATCTCCTTTAGAGCGTAAATAATCCACATCTCTATTACAGTCTGAATAATCCCCATCTCTATTACAGTGTGAATAATCATCATCTCTATTACAGTGAATAATCCTCATTGCAGTGTGAATAATCCCCATCTCTATTACAGTGTGCCAGTATGGGTGCAGTGAGTGGGTGGCAGAGACAGCGACTGGTTCCAACATCACGGTGAAAGTGGGGGACAGCATCATGTTTCCTTTCTCAGCTGAGGGCAACCAAAGCTACACCGCTGACCTACTTTTTAATACATTTACAATCGTTACATGGCATTTTCCTGACATGAGCAGTTTTGTTCGAGAACAACATAAGGGAAGGGTCAGCATTGGCAATGACTCGATATGGCTGAACAATTTAAGCCTATCAGATTCTGGCCTTTATCAAGTTAAAACTAAGTACGAATCTGGAGGTTTCAAGTCTCCGGAGTACACATACTTTCATCTGCAGGTTTTTGGTAAGTTGCCAGAAAGCACATTTCACATTTCTGGAGGTTTTTGCACCTGTAGCTCCCCATATTTTGTTGTCCATTTTGTCAGTGTTTTATTAAATTATTATAGGGAATGCATAATTTTAATCAGGGATGATAAGAATAGTTTAGGGACTGATTACACTAGCTGGCCTTACACTTGGAATGTCAACAATGAAAGTTGGCCAAACTTTAAACCTAACTAGACTGTTAATACTTCCACAAAATTATTTCCTGGTTTCTGGGGTACACTGTAATTCTTGACATTGCAACATTTGTCATTTGTTAAGCATGAGATAATGTCAGATGGCCTGAACCTCTTAGTGAATGTTTAATGCTTGCTTTGTGTTCAATATGAGCATGTAGCCAAGTAAATTCTTTGATTATTTCTCCTGTAGAGCCCGTCTCTAAACCCAACATCACAGCTGAATGCCTGGGGAGTAATGTATGTCTGAGCTGCTTCAGCAATCAGGGGACTGAAGTGACTTACAGCTGGGAAACTCTGCCCCCTTGTAATGACAGCTGTGTGCACCTGGGCCAAGCGGTAGACCTCCAGTTACAAGCCCTCTCTCCATCCACAACATACACGTGTACAGCCCATAACCCTGTCAGCAGAACCACCAGCGATTCTGTTGATCTGGAAATGTGCTTCCTGCAAGGATCACAAGGTGAACCCATAATGCTGTATTAGAAAGAGACAGGAAATCTTACAAGTAATTAAATATATTAGTCAAAAATTGTCATACAGCAGGGACATTTTTTTCTTGCTGTGGCAGTGGCAACTGTGTGTGCATTTGCCAAATGATGGACGTGCTCCACCTTGTTCTGCATAGCATCACTATGGGGGTTTTGAAGCATGTTTTTCATTAATGAATGAGAAAGTGCAGGAATACCAGGTGATTGTAATCTACAGCAATAACAAGGTGAAATTTTAGCTAAATATCAATGACACTCTCCCAACAGAACAAATAGTCTTTGCAGTAAACAATGAGTAGCAATTCTGAAGAATCTGGAACTGAATAGGCATTCTCTCTAAGTTCTTAAACAGGTATAAGCCAAATATATACAAAATGTAAAAAATGTAATGAAAAAATGACCCATAAGCTTCCAGAAAAGATGATAAATGAATCAATGTTTATGTGAATATGTCACTTTGTAATATGTTTTGCAGTTAGATGGGTTCCAGCCTTGTGTGCCACATCAGCATTCCTCGTCTTCGGAGTACTAATACTGCTGTACAAGAGAAAAAAAGCACAAACAGTACAAAAGTGAAACAATTCAAGGTAAAGATCCACACCCTCTGGAACGGCAAGACATGCTATGTGGAATCAGTTTTATACTGTTATTTGAAGTAATTTGCATCTTTTGCTGCCCTAATTAATAAAATTCTTATTTTTATAGTTGAAGTTGATAAGCCAGTCATGGAAGAGGAGCCACCGTCTGCAAGGCCTTCTATTGATCCAGTATGTGTCTATTATATGGACCAGAACAAAGCAAAATGGTTCACATTGCAAAGAGCAATGTGAAGCCCTGTTGAAATTGACAGTGACAGCAACCTTGATTAAAGTTACGTATCTGGAAAACTTCAAACTAATAAAGGTATAGAAATCCTAATATTCTAGCAGGTTCTTACCAATGATACATTAAAGAGGTGATCCGGCTCATTGGTGAGAAGTCGGGCATGAGCTTTCCATCTGTGGTGCATCTCTTATTGAAATGACTCCAAGATAAATCATTGCTGGCTACTGAAACGAAGGAAGCTAATTAATTCTGTTCTCATTTTATTTTACCTCCTGCGATTGTTTCATTCATCTTTGCATTTCAACCATGTAAATCACTCTGGATAAGAATTTCTTCTTATGAGTACTTGCCATCTAATATGTGCCATCCAAATCTGTGAATATACTTCACTTCACTTATAGTTATCAGTTTGTATAAGCACACATCATATAATGAAATATTAATCATGAAAAAAAATGGGTTTAAGCAGGTGTACTCAAACTATTGACTTGCAAGTATATCATAATATGGCCCAGTGCAGTGCAAGTGATATTTTAGAATCAAATTTTACAATTTCGCCTGATCACTTCTATAGTCAAAACTAGAATTATGAAGAAAGGCTTGTGTGTGTGTGTTTGTGTTC
>NW_026986080.1:0-2500 GCF_018555375.3 Anguilla rostrata
AGCACGGTGCTGAGCACACACAGGCATCATGGCCCTCAGTGCTGAGCACAGTGCTGAGCACACACAGGCATCAGGGCCCTCAGTGCTGAGCACACACAGGCGTCAGGGCCCTCAGTGCTGAGCACAGTGCTGAGCACAGGCAGGCGTCATGGCCCTCAGTGCTGAGCACAGTGCTGAACACACACAGGCGTCAGGGCCCTCAGTGCTGAGCACACACAGGCATCATGGCCCTCAGTGCTGAGCACACACAGGCATCATGGCCCTCAGTGCTGAGCACACAGGCATCAGGGCCTTCAGTGCTGAGCACAGTGCTGAGCACACACAGGCATCATGACCCTCAGTGCTGAGCACACACAGGCATCAGGGCCTTCAGCGCTGAGCACAGGCAGGCATCAGGGCCCTCAGCACTGAGCACAGGCAGGCATCAGGGCCCTCAGTGCTGAGCACAGTGCTGAGCACACACAGGCATCATGGCCCTCAGTGCTGAGCACAGTGCTGAACACACACAGGCATCATGGCCCTCAGTGCTGAGCACACACAGGCATCATGGCCCTCAGTGCTGAGCACAGTGCTGAACACACACAGGCATCATGGCCCTCAGTGCTGAGCACACACAGGCATCATGGCCCTCAGTGCTGAGCACACACAGGCATCATGGCCCTCAGTGCTGAGCACACACAGGCATCATAGCTCTCAGTGCTGAGCACGGTGCTGAACACACACAGGCATCATGGCCCTCAGTGCTGAGCACACACAGGCATCATGGCCCTCAGTGCTGAGCACACACAGGCATCATGGCCCTCAGTGCTGAGCACACACAGGCATCATGGCCCTCAGTGCTGAGCACACACAGGCATCATAGCTCTCAGTGCTGAGCACAGTGCTGAGCACACACAGGTATCAGGGCTCTCAGCGCTGAGCACACGGCGGTGCTGGGCTGCCCCCTGCTCGGCTGCTCTTATTGAAATGGAGGGTGCACACTGAGGGGGGACCCCTAAAAGCCGCTCACAGCAGCTGCGTGCCGCGCTCCATTAAACTCAGGGGGAGATTGCCTGCCACTCAGGAGACCTGCTCCTCACACTCACCTCAGCATGATACCCAACGTGTGGATGCCCAACGTGATGCCCAGGGTTCCTCCCGTTGGGTTTGGAAAGTTTGACGTGGTTCCACGTTAAGAGGCTTTGTGCCTGTGACAGCCCCTTTGTGACCGTGTGTGGTGGAAATGCCCTGGCACACTCTGCCCCCCCTGGCACCGGGCGTGGGCGCTGTGCTTTTTGTGCGAGACGCGGGCGTCGCCGGGAGCTGTGGAAAGGGCCCTGCTGACGGCGGCGCTCTTCCCCCCCCCCCCCCCCGCACCTCCCTCCCCCCCGCAGGTGTTTGAGATCGTGGAGCGGGTGGAGGAGATGCGGAAGAAGTGGCCGGTGGCCTGGGGCAAGCTGGACGAGGGCAGCATCGGGGTGGTGTCCCCCTACGCCGACCAGGTGTTCCGCATCCGCGCCGAGCTGCGCAAGAAGAGGATGCCCGAAGTGAGCGTGGAGCGGGTGCTCAACGTGCAGGGTGAGCGGGGTGGGGAACGGGACGGGGCGGGGAGGGGGTGCTCAACGTGCAGGGTGAGCGGGGGGGGAAGGGGGAGTTAGGGTGCTCAACGTGCGGGGTGAGCGGGGGGGGAAGGGGGAGTTAGGGTGCTCAACGTGCAGGGTGAGCGGGGGGGGAAGGGGGTTGTGGAAGGGTGCTGAAGGTACAGGGTGAGTGGGCGGGGCGGGGCGGGGCGGGACCCAGGAATTAGCCGCAGTTCGGAGCTGCTTCACACTCAGACTTTGGGATGAAAGGCTTCTGGAACGATCCCCCCCCCACGCGCCACGCGGCCGTGCTTATTAGCGCTTAGCGCTGACGGCTCCGGCGCAGGGGATTAATCCCAGTCTCTGCTCGCGGCGCGCCTCAGATCCGCCCGCTAATACTGCGCTCTGCTAAATGAGTGAGCCAGAGAGGAGTTGCTGGATTAAGGCTTCGGTCCTGAAGCACCCAGCCGGGAGGCGGGGAGTAGGAGAGCAGCAGCACAGAAGCTGCTCTCCTGTCTGCGGTCAAGGCAGGGATGGTCCGGTCTTACCCGAAAAGGGCCGGGGTGGGTGCAGGATTTCGCTTTTTCCCAAAACTACAACACCTGATTCTACCAATGAAGTAATCACGGTCAAGACCTTGATAAGTAGAATAAGTAGGTTTGTTAGTGATGGGTTACAACAAAAACCTGCACCCTCCACTGGCCCTTTTTGGGTAACCTTGGTCACCCCTGGGTTAAGCAGCTGTTGGTTCCTCTCTGGTTCCTCTGTGAGTCTGAACTCTCTGCCCCCCCCCCCCCCCAGGTAAGCAATTCCGGGTGCTCTTCCTGAGCACGGTGCGCACCCGCCACACCTGCAAGCACAAGCAGACCGCCATCAAGAGGAAGGAGCAGCTGGTGGAGGACTCCACGGAGGACCTGGACTACGGCTTCCTGTCCAACTAC
>NW_026986081.1:0-6176 GCF_018555375.3 Anguilla rostrata
CCCGAGCCATTAACATAGCCAGTTCAATCTGTAAGCAGAAGCCCAATGTACATTGCGAAGCCTGGCATCGCAGTCACGTCAGGCACAGCGGATTTAACTAGGAATAATTCAAATTCAGATATATGAAAATACCATTTTCACTAGCCAAAACGGAATTACAGACGTCATAAATAGCTGATCATTCGGTATGTGCGACGATTCGAATGGCCATACTTGTGATGTCATTATGGATATCTTTAAAGTTATTGTGACAAGTGAAAGCATGTTTTCAGATGTCTTGATTCATCCTTCTTACTCGTCAGTTTCAAATTGCAGTTATCTTGAATTGTCATTCTGACTAGTAACATTGTAATTTCGCCCAATTCAAATGAGTTTGTCGATAACTGAAATGCAATTACGGATAGTGGAGCGAGGCTATTGAATGTTAGGAGGGCTTGCCATGACGGCAACTATTTAAACGTCTTTGGCTGCGGCTTTCTTCGCTTACGGCCACACCACCCTGAAAACGCCCGATCTCGTCTGATCTCGGAAGCTAAGCAGGGTCGGGCCTGGTTAGTACTTGGATGGGAGACCGCCTGGGAATACCAGGTGCAGTAAGCTTTTACTTATGTACTTACATGTTTATTTATTTATTTATTTTGCGTTGTCACACTTGGGGGCGATCTCTCACACGATTTAAGCTGGAATACCGGAACTGTGCAAAGTAAAATAAAACATCAACGTGTCTTAGATATCCAGGCTGCAGGTCAGTCGCATTGCAACGGCATATGGCAAGTCCTTTTAAAATTTAATGGGTTGCCCGCATTTTTAAATTGCAAGTGAGTGTAACTCATTTAACCAGGGTGACGCGACTTCGTCAGGGTTTTCAATGCTGCGGCCGGTGCGAGAAACGAGCTGTTGACTTCCATTACATTACATTATTACATTATGTAATGCTTAGACTTCCCTGTCTAAAACAACACGACGACTGTTTCGCCCCATCTCTTTCCACTCCGTAGCATTTTCTTACTTTTTTCAGAGGGGGCGGCTACTGCCATTTGTAAAGCCATACGTGATCGCACAAGCTTTGCAAAACATTACGTTTGCATACATTTTTCCAATATTTTATCAGGCAAGCCGTTTTAACCAAAGCGACGTGCAATAAGTGTATGCCGAAGGTCGTTGCAAGAACTACAGAACGTACGTCCGACAAAGTTCAATTCTCATAAAGAATCAGCTACCCCGAGCCATTAACATAGCCAGTTCAATCTGTAAGCAGAAGCCCAATGTACATTGCGAAGCCTGGCATCGCAGTCACGTCAGGCACAGCGGATTTAACTAGGAATAATTCAAATTCAGATATATGAAAATACCATTTTCACTAGCCAAAACGGAATTACAGACGTCATAAATAGCTGATCATTCGGTATGTGCGACGATTCGAATGGCCATACTTGTGATGTCATTATGGATATCTTTAAAGTTATTGTGACAAGTGAAAGCATGTTTTCAGATGTCTTGATTCATCCTTCTTACTCGTCAGTTTCCAATTGCAGTTATCTTGAATTGTCATTCTGACTAGTAACATTGTAATTTCGCCCAATTCAAATGAGTTTGTCGATAACTGAAATGCAATTACGGATAGTGGAGCGAGGCTATTGAATGTTAGGAGGGCTTGCCATGACGGCAACTATTTAAACGTCTTTGGCTGCGGCTTTCTTCGCTTACGGCCACACCACCCTGAAAACGCCCGATCTCGTCTGATCTCGGAAGCTAAGCAGGGTCGGGCCTGGTTAGTACTTGGATGGGAGACCGCCTGGGAATACCAGGTGCAGTAAGCTTTTACTTATGTACTTACATGTTTATTTATTTATTTATTTATTTTGCGTTGTCACACTTGGGGGCGATCTCTCACACATTTAAGCTGGAATACCGGAACTGTGCAAAGTAAAATAAACAATCAACGTGTCTTAGTATCCACCACAGTTCAAAGTATGGCGTCAGCACCTTCGTTTCTTCAAAAGCGTTTTTCGTTTTTGGTTGTTTCAGAATGGAGATGAAGGGGGTATTTCAGAAAACAGGCTTACCGAGTCGATCTGCTCTTAACTCGCCGAGCAATACCAGGAAGACTGTATCCACTTCAGTCCATGTTCCTGATCGCGAGGGCTGGCCGGGGTTTCCTCGGTACACTTATCCGCTAACCCTGCGTCCTGATACGGGGCCCAGAGTTCGCTTAACTGTGCATTTTTGCGTTCCCCATGCGTTTCATTTGCGAATTATGTTGTGTCATACTCGATGAAAACGAAGAAGAACTATGTTTAATGGCGTCTCACCAGGGAATGCTGCGTAGGGTGGAATTCCGTTTACCACTCGCTTCGCCCTGTATGGATGCTTCTGAGAATGTGTAGGCTACTGCGAGCAAGAGGGAAATATTTAATTATAAAATTTTTTTTTTTTTTTTTTTAAGTTGCATTTTTAAGGAGCGCCAGCATTCTGTCACAGGTAGTGAGATCGGACAGTTCGCTCGCCGTCATTGTGCGCCTTGGAGAGCTGCGCAACTGGAACGGTGTGCTAACCACGTATGTGAAAGTCACGGCGTGGCGCAGGGACAGATTCTGAGAGGTGCACAACTCATGCTTACCTGGCGGGGGAGATACCATGATCACGAAGGTGGTTCACCCAGGGCGAGGCTCGGCCATTGCACTTCGGTCATGCTGACCCCTGCGAATTCCCCAAATGTGGGAATCTCGACCGCATAATTTCTGCTAGTGGGGGACTGCGTTCGCGCTCTCCCCTGATGTTGCTGTGAGAAAGTAGAATGTACTCGATGGCGCCGCGGCGCCTATAGACCGTGAAGCGGTGTAAGTGTAAGAAAAGTGCGTAAAATCCACGGAAAACACTTTGCTGCAGGTCAGTCGCATTGCAACGGCATATGGCAAGTCCTTTTAAAATTTAATGGGTTGCCCGCATTTTTAAATTGCAAGTGAGTGTAACTCATTTAACCAGGGTGACGCGACTTCGTCAGGGTTTTCAATGCTGCGGCCGGTGCGAGAAACGAGCTGTTGACTTCCATTACATTACATTATTACATTATGTAATGCTTAGACTTCCCTGTCTAAAACAACACGACGACTGTTTCGCCCCATCTCTTTCCACTCCGTAGCATTTTCTTACTTTTTTCAGAGGGGCGGCTACTGCCATTTGTAAAGCCATACGTGATCGCACAAGCTTTGCAAAACATTACGTTTGCATACATTTTCCAATATTTTATCAGGCAAGCCGTTTTAACCAAAGCGACGTGCAATAAGTGTATGCCGAAGGTCGTTGCAAAACTACAGAACGTACGTCCGACAAAGTTCAATTCTCATAAAGAATCAGCTACCCCGAGCCATTAACATAGCCAGTTCAATCTGTAAGCAGAAGCCCAATGTACATTGCGAAGCCTGGCATCGCAGTCACGTCAGGCACAGCGGATTTAACTAGGAATAATTCAAATTCAGATATATGAAAATACCATTTTCACTAGCCAAAACGGAATTACAGACGTCATAAATAGCTGATCATTCGGTATGTGCGACGATTCGAATGGCCATACTTGTGATGTCATTATGGATATCTTTAAAGTTATTGTGACAAGTGAAAGCATGTTTTCAGATGTCTTGATTCATCCTTCTTACTCGTCAGTTTCAAATTGCAGTTATCTTGAATTGTCATTCTGACTAGTAACATTGTAATTTCGCCCAATTCAAATGAGTTTGTCGATAACTGAAATGCAATTACGGATAGTGGAGCGAGGCTATCGAATGTTAGGAGGGCTTGCCATGACGGCAACTATTTAAACGTCTTTGGCTGCGGCTTTCTTCGCTTACGGCCACACCACCCTGAAAACGCCCGATCTCGTCTGATCTCGGAAGCTAAGCAGGGTCGGGCCTGGTTAGTACTTGGATGGGAGACCGCCTGGGAATACCAGGTGCAGTAAGCTTTTACTTATGTACTTACATGTTTATTTATTTATTATTTATTTTGCGTTGTCACACTTGGGGGCGATCTCTCACACGATTTAAGCTGGAATACCGGAACTGTGCAAAGTAAAATAAAACATCAACGTGTCTTAGATATCCAGCCACAGTTCAAAGCTAATGGCGTCAGCACGCTTCGGTTTCTGTCAAAAGCGTTTTTCGTTTTTGTTGTTTCAGAATGAGAGAGAAGGGGGGTATTTCAGAAAACAGGCTTACCGAGTCGAGTCTGCTCTGTAACTGCGCCGAGTCAATACCAGGAAGAACTGTATCCACTTCAGTCCATGTTCCTGATTCGCGAGGGCTGCCGGGGTTTCCTCGGTACACTTATCCGGCTAACCCTGCGTCCTGATACGGGGCCCAGGAGTTCGCTTAACTGTGCATTTTTGCGTTCCCCATGCGTTCATTTGCGAATTACGTGTGTGCATACTCGATGAAAAAGAAGGAAGAACTAATGTTAATGGCCTCTCACCAGGGAATGCTGCGTAGGGGAATTCCGTTTACCACTCGCTCTGTCCTGTATGGATGCTTCTGAGAATGTGTAGGCTACTGCGAGGCACAGAGGGAAATATATATATATATATATATAAATTTTTTTTTTTTTTTTTTTTTAAGTTGCATTTTTATGTAATAGTATAAATATTAAGGAGCGCCAGCATTCTGTCACAGGTAGTGAGATCGGACAGTTCGCTCGCCGTCATTGTGCGCCTTGGAGAGCTGCGCAACTGGAACGGTGTGCTAACCACGTATGTGAAAGTCACGGCGTGGCGCAGGGACAGATTCCGAGAGGTGCACAACTCATACTTACCTGGCGGGGGAGATACCATGATCACGAAGGTGGTTCACCCAGGGCGAGGCTCGGCCATTGCACTTCGGTCATGCTGACCCCTGCGAATTCCCCAAATGTGGGAATCTCGACCGCATAATTTCTGCTAGTGGGGGACTGCGTTCGCGCTCTCCCCTGATGTTGCTGTGAGAAAGTAGAATGTACTCGATGGCGCCGCGGCGCCTATAGACCGTGAAGCGGTGTAAGTGTAAGAAAAGTGCGTAAAATCCACGGAAACAACTTTGCTGCAGGTCAGTCGCATTGCAACGGCATATGGCAAGTCCTTTTAAAATTTAATGGGTTGCCCGCATTTTTAAATTGCAAGTGAGTGTAACTCATTTAACCAGGGTGACGCGACTTCGTCAGGGTTTTCAATGCTGCGGCCGGTGCGAGAAACGAGCTGTTGACTTCCATTACATTACATTATTACATTATGTAATGCTTAGACTTCCCTGTCTAAAACAACACGACGACTGTTTCGCCCCATCTCTTTCCACTCCGTAGCATTTTCTTACTTTTTTCAGAGGGGGCGGCTACTGCCATTTGTAAAGCCATACGTGATCGCACAAGCTTTGCAAAACATTACGTTTGCATACATTTTTCCAATATTTTATCAGGCAAGCCGTTTTAACCAAAGCGACGTGCAATAAGTGTATGCCGAAGGTCGTTGCAAGAACTACAGAACGTACGTCCGACAAAGTTCAATTCTCATAAAGAATCAGCTACCCCGAGCCATTAACATAGCCAGTTCAATCTGTAAGCAGAAGCCCAATGTACATTGCGAAGCCTGGCATCGCAGTCACGTCAGGCACAGCGGATTTAACTAGGAATAATTCAAATTCAGATATATGAAAATACCATTTTCACTAGCCAAAACGGAATTACAGACGTCATAAATAGCTGATCATTCGGTATGTGCGACGATTCGAATGGCCATACTTGTGATGTCATTATGGATATCTTTAAAGTTATTGTGACAAGTGAAAGCATGTTTTCAGATGTCTTGATTCATCCTTCTTACTCGTCAGTTTCAAATTGCAGTTATCTTGAATTGTCATTCTGACTAGTAACATTGTAATTTCGCCCAATTCAAATGAGTTTGTCGATAACTGAAATGCAATTACGGATAGTGGAGCGAGGCTATTGAATGTTAGGAGGGCTTGCCATGACGGCAACTATTTAAACGTCTTTGGCTGCGGCTTTCTTCGCTTACGGCCACACCACCCTGAAAACGCCCGATCTCGTCTGATCTCGGAAGCTAAGCAGGGTCGGGCCTGGTAGTACTTGGATGGAGACCGCCTGGGAATACCAGGTGCAGTAAGCTTTTACTTATGTACTTACATGTTATTTATTTA
>NW_026986082.1:0-6501 GCF_018555375.3 Anguilla rostrata
CTGTGTCATGCATTCACATGTGTGCCGCATTCATAACACCACAAAAATAGCAAAATGTGCTCTGAGTTAAGACCTGGTCTGGACTGGTTTAAATGGAAACTAATGAACGCTGGTGCAAAACCTCCCTAGTAAGAGAGAGACTATGCACCAAGGATACTGAACTGCTTTCTGTTTCCCTGCGTCCATTCTACCTGCCTCGGGAATTTCCGCAGATTTTTGTGACTGTGGTCTATATTCACCCCAAGGCAAACGAAAGCATCGCCTCTGAACTGATCCTACAGATTGTGCAGAAACTACAGTTGCTGTCCCCCGATGCTCCTAATTTAATTCTGGGAGACTTCAACCACTGTTCGCTGGACAAAACTCTCAGGAGCTTCTACAAATATGTGTCTTGCCCCACCAGAAATGGCAAGATATTAGACCAGTGTTATGGCTCAATTAAAGGAGCTTAGAAATCCGTCCTACTCCCCCCGCTGGGCACGGCTGACCACAACTGTGTGCAACTTATTCCAGCATATCGCACATGCCTCCAGAGGGGGAAAGTGTTCACCAGAAAGGTGAAACTCTGGTCGGAGGAGGCAACGCTGACGCTGCAAGGCTGTCTGGACTGCACGGCATGGGAGGAGTTCATCGAATCATCTCGGGACATTAACAAACTCACAGAAGTGGTCAGCTCATGGGTATCATATTGCGAGGACATTGCTATCCCTGAATAGGTAGTTAAGATCTATCCGAACAGTAAACCCTGGGTGAGTAAACACCTTAAAGTGTTATTAAATAAGAAAAAACGTGCATTTAAACAAGATAATTTCTCTGAGCTAAATGTTTTACAAAAAGAGATTAAACGTGAAATTAAGAGGGCTAAATTGGGCTACAAACAAAAGGTTGAATTCAAACTGAGCAAGAACAGTTTAGGCTCAGCCTGGGACAGTGTCAGGACCATGGTTGGGTTAAATGACAAAGTAAAGAAAAGGGTGGCTTTAGAAGGCTTTCCGTCAGATCTGGCTCTGGCTCATGAGTTTAATATGTTTTATTCAAGATTTGATGTGCATGATTTTAGCAACGAAACTGCTGTTTTAAAACACAACCTACTGAACTCTAGTCAATCTGTCTCTTCCTTTTCTGTACACAGTGTTGTGAATACTTTTAAACACTGTAAAGCCAGAACTAGCCCTGGCCCTGATAACATTGGTAGCCGTATGCTGTCCCGCTGTGCTGATCAAATAGGCCCTATTTTTAATTATATTTTTAATATGTCATTCTGTCAGCAAACGGTCCCTGAACTATGGAAACAATCTACAATAGTTCCCATTGCAAAAAATAGCCACCCTAAGACTCTGAATGACTACAGGCCTGTAGCCTTGACCTCTCTTGTTATGAAATCATTTGAAAAGTTGATTAAAAAGGAACTTCTGGATAGGACGGAGCATCATCTCGACCCGTTACAGTTTGCATATCGAACCAACAGGGGGGTCCAGGATGCAACTATAACTCTGCTCAACTTCATCTATAAGCACTTAGAGGGTAGTAAGAACCATGCCAGACTGTTGTTCGTGGACTTCTTATCAGCTTTTAACACCATACAGCCTCACCTGCTGGTGCAGAAGCTTGCTGAGCGTTTTGGGTTGGGCACTAACATTGTTGGCTGGATCTTGGACTTCCTCACCAACAGATCTCAGAGAGTGAGAGTGAATGGACATTTCTCTGGACTAACTTTTACATCAACTGGCTCTCCCCAGGGCTGTGTCCTCTCTCCTCTCCTATATATCCTGTACACTAATGACTGCCGCAGTGAGTTTGAAAACCATCACATTGTGAAGTTTGCAGATGATACGGTTATAGTGAGCCTGCTGAAAGAGGAGGAAATGTCCCATGGGCCGGTCACAGATTATTTTTTAAGATGGTGTCAAGAAGCCTTTTTAGAATTAAATGTGACAAAGACCAAGGATATGTGTATTGATTTTAGACGTCATCACTCCAACCCTGTCAACACTAAAATTAATGGTCAGGATGTAGACATTGTTGAGTCATATAAGTACTTGGGCATCATAATTGATAATAAGCTGAGTTTTGATTGTAACACCAATATGTTGTGTAAAAAAAGCCAGCAGCGCAGTGTGACATTGTGAATTCTGTCTGTTGAAATGAAGTCAGAAGGTACAGAAATGAATGTTTTTTAAGGGCTGAGAGTCTGTGGTCATTGCGGTAATTTTTGAAGGGAACCCTGAAAAGTGCCAAACTCTCTGGGCTGTATAGGTATGGGGCATGCCGCCCCGCCAAGGTGTAACTTGGCGGGATGGCATACCGTACCTGCCATTCCAATTAAACATTTAAACTATTGCGTTTGCATCTGAATAATCTTTCCATCCAAATGATTGCCTCTTAACATTGTTAAAGCTGCCTATTCCTGGTTATTGGCAACTTTCATATTTTGTCATATGATAAACTGTTTTCTCTTACACTGCACCAAACTACATGGCTCACTTATACGTTGACTGAAGCACTTCTCTGTAAGAACCAATCACTGCATTGGCCTCGTTAATAAAGTTTTGGGGCAACACCCTTACTGTGTTACTCGCTGGGCATATTTGTTAATTTCACTAGCAGGATGTGCAGCTCCTCTGGGACAGCTGCTAGAGTCAGTGTCCAGATCGATAAAATAATACAGAGGTCATGAATTGCTCACTTGTACTCTGACTGAGGTTTTAGTGTCAGAGAACACTTAGATGGCAGCAGTAGAGTGTCTCTCTCTCCAGGCTGCAGTGTCTAGCGATAATTTCATATGAGCACACCCCAGTCAAGATGCATACATGCTAAATTGTATTCACGCAAACATTCAGGTTACAGGTTTTGAAAATGAATGAAATCAGGAAATTTGTTTTCTTCCCTGTGACAAAATTTAAACTCTTACACAGCCACAACAGTTAAGGTCACACAGTACACAGCACTACTCACCCCAGTCTCTGTAGTTTACAGTTTGGACTCATCAGTCCAGCACAGAGCAGCTCCACTCCTGAATCTCCCAGGTCATTGCAGCTGAGGTCCAGATCTCTCAGGGCAGAGTTTGATGACTGGAGAGCTGAGGCCACAATATCGCAGGACTTCACTGTGAGGTCACAGTTGTTCAGTCTGCAGAGAGTTAATATAGTGTATTATGAATATTGTTTCTTTACTGTCAATTTTTGTTTAATACCACAATTAAAAATAAAGAAAACATTTCACCACTTCAACTAAGTTTCATTTATTTCAGACATGCACTTGATAAGATGAATGTGTGCTCACGAGAGAAACGGCTCCACAGCCAACAAGTCCCTGCTCTCTCGTGCACTCTGTGTGCTGTAATCTCTTTCTCTCTCCCTATGAAAGTCCTGTAATGTCTACTCTGTGGGGCCTGTGTCACATCCAAGGTGTATGGCTATTTAGTGTATAACACAGCACACCACAAAGAATGCACTGACTTTCTGAGGGCTGTATTGTAATGTACCACCCAACCCTTCCAAGCATCTAAAATACATTTTTAACATTCCAAACATTCGCTCAATCATTGAGCAATAAAACGCAAGTTGGTGGTGTGCTGGCTTAATGTATGGAGAAAGTAGTAAAGGATGAACACTTTTTTTGACTGTTCCCAGTCTTTTCACTGAAGCCTCCCTGCTCTCATAGGGGTGAGCGCAGTTGTTATAATTACAAATTTCAAAAATAATTCATCTTCAATTTGATGACAGAATGTAATTCATTCAGGATTAGAAATAATTCACTTCACTGAGGCTACTGTGTCAGTTTAGTCACATGATCAGTTCTAAATGACGCTGTTAGCTCATTACATTACATTCATTTGGCAGACGCTTTTATCCAAAGCGACATACAAAAAAGTGCATTTCATGATCGTAGACAACTGCTGAACACGGGTTCAGTAAGGTACAATTACTTATTTTGTACAGCTATTTCTAGCCGAGAACAATGAACACTATTCTGGTCTAACATCTGCAAAGCCAACTAGGCAGAAGAATAAGTTTACAGTATTAGAACAAATACAAATTACCAAGAAGTGCAGGGATGGGGCAACATGTAACAAGTGACAGGAAAAAGGGTTTTTTTATTTTTTTTTATTTTTCTTTTATACAGCGTGGTGGTGGTTAGTCTAGGTATAGTCTGAAGAGATGAGTCTTCAGGCCACTGCGGAAGATGGGTAGTGAGGGGGAGGTTCGGAGAGGGACGGGGAGTTCGTTCCACCACTGGGGAGCTAGGGTGGAGAAGCTCTGTGATCCCTTTGGGTGGGTGGGAGGGGTTATAAGGCGCCCTGCTGCCGCAGAGCGGAGCGGTCGAGCAGGCACATAGAATTGAGTCATGTCCTGCAAGTAGATGGGGGCTGTCCTGTTGGCGGCAGTGTAGGCAAGAGTCAGGGCTTTGAACCGGATCCCGGCAGCGACCGGTAGCCAGTGAAGTGATCGCAGCAGAGGAGTGACGTGGGAGAATTTGGGGAGGTTGTAGATGAGTCGGGCAGCGGCATTCTGAATCATCTGTAGTGGCTGTATGGCACAAGCTGGCAGGCTTGCAAGGAGAGAGATCCATACAGATGCACTGCAAAAATAGCTGCCATTGGACTGCGTAAATGAGCACAGCTTGCATTTGAAACAGTCAAACTGAAATTAAATATTTCTCACATCTGTGTCATGCATTCACATGTGTGCCGCATTCCTAACGCCACCAAAATAGCAAAATGTGCTGTGAGTTAAGACCTGGTCTGGACTGGATTAAATGGAAACTAATGAACGCTGGTGCAAAACCGCCCTAGTAAGAGAGAGACTATGCACCAAGGATATTGAACTGCTTTCTGTTTCCATGCGTCCATTCTACCTGCCTCGGGAATTTCCGCAGATTTTTGTGACTGTGGTCTATATTCACCCCAAGGCAAACGAAAGCATCGCCTCTGAACTGATCCTACAGATTGTGCAGAAACTACAGTTGCTGTCCCCCGATGCTCCTAATTTAATTCTGGGAGACTTCAACCACTGTTCGCTGGACAAAACTCTCAGGAGCTTTTACAAATATGTGTCTTGCTCCACCAGAAATGGCAAGATACTAGACCAGTGTTATGGCTCAATTAAAGGAGCTTACAAATCCGTCATACTCCCCCCGCTGGGCACGGCTGACCACAACTGTGTGCAACTTACTCCAGCATATCGCACATGCCTACAGAGGGGGAAAGTGTTCACCAGAAAGGTGAAACTCTGGTCGGAGGAGGCAACGCTGACGCTGCAAGGCTGTCTGGACTGCACGGCATGGGAGGAGTTCATCGAATCATCTCGGGACATTAACAAACTCACAGAAGTGGTCAGCTCATGGGTCTCATATTGCGAGGACATTGTTATCCCTGAAAAGGTAGTTAAGATCTATCCGAACAGTAAACCCTGGGTGAGTAAACACCTTAAAGTGTTATTAAACAAGAAAAAACGTGCATTTAAGCAAGGTAATTTCTCTGAGCTAAATGTTTTACAAAAAGAGATTAAACGTGAAATTCAGAGGGCTAAATTGGGCTACAAACAAAAGGTTGAATACAAACTGAGCAAGAACAGTTTAGGCTCAGCCTGGGACAGTGTCAGGACCATGGTTGGGTTAAATGACAAAGTAAAGAAAAGGGTGGCTTTAGAAGGCTTTCCGTCAGATCTGGCTCTGGCTCATGAGTTTAATATGTTTTATTCAAGATTTGATGTGCATGATTTTAGCAACAAAACTGCTGTTTTAAAACACAACCTAATGAACTCTAGTCAATCTGTCTCTTCCTTTTCTGTACACAGTGTTGTGAAAACTTTTAAACACTGTAAAGCCAGAACTAGCCCTGGCCCTGATAACATTGGTAGCCGTATGCTGTCCCACTGTGCTGATCAAATAGGCCCTATTTTTAATTATATTTTTAATATGTCATTCTGTCAGCAAAAGGTCCCTGAACTGTGGAAACAATCTACAATAGTTCCCATTGCAAAAAATAGCCACCCTAAGACTCTGAATGACTACAGGCCTGTAGCCTTGACCTCTCTTGTTATGAAATCATTTGAAAAGGATGCAACTATAACTCTGCTCAACTTCATCTATAAGCACTTATAGGGTAGTCAGAACCATGCCAGACTGTTGTTCGTGGACTTCTTATCAGCTTTTAACACCATACAGCCTCACCTGCTGGTGCAGAAGCTTGCTGAGCGTTTTGGGTTGGGCACTAACATTGTTGGCTCCGCCGGGACAGTGTCAGGGCCATGGGGGTTAAAAATAAAAGTAAAGAAAAAGGGGGGTTTTTGAAGGCTTTCCCTCAGATCTGGCTCGGCTCCCGAGTTTTTAAATTTTTTTCAAGTTTTAGTGCCTGATTTTAGCAACAAAACTGTGTTTTTAAAACACAAAAACGAACCTTTTCAATCGCCCCTTCCTTTTCTGTTAAAATTTTTGTGAATTTTTTAAAAATGTTAAAAACCCGAACGTTCCCGGCCCTGTCCCTTGGTAGGCCTATGC
>NW_026986083.1:0-6662 GCF_018555375.3 Anguilla rostrata
AAATATTTGTTTCTTCTGCATGACTTAATATGACTTATTAAATACAGTGACTGTTGCAGCTAATAAAAAGTACAAAATATATAAAACTCCGCCCATCGAACACTCAGTTGAGCCAGTAAACCTAAGCAAGGAAATGCGGTCCAAAAGAGAAACTGAAACTTAACGGGCATTTTAAAAACGGAAGAGAAAGAATCCCTAGAAAAGAAGGAATTAAAATAAATGTAAAAAACGGAGCGAACAGCCTGTTGTGGAGTGGAACTGAGGTAAGACAAGCTGAAGGTAAAGGGGAGCGGGGAGCAATAGGAATCTTCAGGTAGGCTATAATCGCATTAACCCGCGTAATTCAGAAAAACTGACAACTGGCAATGAAATGTTGTGTTTAAGGCGTAGCCTGATAAGCTAAGAGCTTTCATTACAACTTTATTCAAAACTCATCTTAAAAAGAGGTCCATAGCAGGTAAAATAAACAATACAGATAATGGCACATAGGCAATATTATCATCTCATAAAAAACACGTTCTCAACGTACAAAAATGCCAAGTTACTCACACATACAAGACATACCCCGTCTATAGCTCATTCATTCAGACTGCCAAAATCCAGGCCGGCGATTTAAAGGATTGATATCAAAATGACGCCAAGTTACGGTACTACAAACAATACATACGAAATTACATAAGATGTATTCCAAAGCAATGCTACCCAATATTTCCTCAATTCTTTCATGTCACGTTATGTAAAAAGACTCAGTGCCATTATCCCTGCAAGGGGAGGGGGCACAAAGCACTGAATACAGGGGTGCCAATAATGTGACGCACATTTTTGTAAAGAAATGTGAGAAATGTGTCATTTTGGTAGTTTCCATTATATCATTAAATATATTCCATAAGTTGGACAATGGAAATATACCTCAGCACTGGTACTCCTTATGTTGAACGGTCTTAGTAATTGTTATCATGGGTGCAGAATATTTTGGAAGGAATTGTATTACTGTACAAGTTTATGGCTCAGTTAAATTCCAGATTTGTCCCTGTCTGTTCTATGAGATTTTATGTGTGTGTGTGTGTGTGTGTGTTGTAACAAATTCAAACCAATTTAAACAGAATGAACACGCTATATTCACAGGAATCTAATCGAACGGAATTTATATATTACAACAGAGGCAACCAAACAATAAACAAACTACAACAACAAAAAACAACAACAACAAAATAACGATATGGCAAGTATTTGATCAGGAAAACATAAACCCAGGTATAATCATTACTCAACTGGCAATGTAACTGATTGTCCATTGAATAACAGTTAAAGTTGAAGTCCGAGTTTAGTTTAGTTGCCAGGTATCCACGAAACACAAATCCAGAAAACGTGCCAAAAATAAGTCCCGAAACCAAAATTAATGCATAAGTGCAAAAATCTTCTTTCCTCTCCAAAAACAAATAATTAAGCAATGCATTGCATTCAAAGAAGCAAAAAAAAAAAAAACCCCAAAAAGCATCGGCTCACCCTCCTGATGCAGTAGAAGAGAATTCTTTTAAAACGTAGGTTCAGCAGGTTACTCGTTTTCGTGTCTTGGAGCTGTTGAATAATTGTAGATTGAAAAAAATACAATCCAAACAAAAACGCCAACAAATCTCAGGATTCTTGATTATTTTCTGCTGACTCCCCTTTACTCCATTCTCCGTTGCTACCTCTTGCCCCCAATCTATTTAAAAAAACCTGGGCCGTCACCACCTGTTTGCTGCTTGAGCGCAACTCTTAAAGGGCCGGCATACAAATTTGCGATACTTCGCAAATGACTCATTATCGATAAATACATTGAGTATATCAGTGGGATAAAATGCACAAATAACATAATATGGTGCGTACATATTTTAATCCACCAAACGTAATTTAATTACCTTTTTGTGTTACACATTTACATTATGTGGCCCTCACAGTGTATTATGTCTGCATTATCATGTTCTTCTTGTGTGTATTTACAGGTCTGCCAATTTGGGTCAGAACCCACTTGTTCACTTGTTCCCTTTCCTTCTCCTCCGGTCTGTACCACTGGCTCTCCCTACTCTCGTATCCTTAAACTTAATGTTCAACAGTATATCTCTCCTCCCATCATTCCTACCCGAATCTCTGTTAGATATCCCACTCATTATCCAGTCCGTGCTGTTACTGTTTCCAATTTAATTACAATTCCCCTTCAGCTTCCTATCACCAGCTCTGTTCCCATTCTATTTAATCCAACTACCTTTAGAAACAGAAAAGGATTAGGAATTATTCACTTAAATATTAGAAGTTTACTTCAGAAATTAGATCATGTAAATATGCTAGTCATGCAGACTGACCTGGATATACTGGTTTTAAGTGAAACTTGGCTTAAAAATAGCATCAGTGACTCAGATGTAGCTCTATTGGGTTACAACTTATACAGAGTGGATAGAACTGGTAGGGGAGGAGGGGTGAGTATATATGTTAAAACAGGTTTCTCTGTAACAATCTTAAAAGCTGTCACAATTCCAAGAAATTTTGAATTCCTTGCACTGAAGGTTCAACTGGGGCCTAACTCAGTAATTGTGGTTGGGGTCTATAGACCCCATCTGCTGAGTTAGGCTCCATTGATGCAATAGCGGATCTACTGTCCCATTATTCCAATGCTGAATTGATTGTTATGGGTGATTTTAACTTGAACTGGCTGAATGTTACTTCCAATCATTTCAAGGAGGTTAGTGCTGGCCTTAACTTATTCCAACTAATAACAGAACCCACTAGGCCAAATCTGAAAGACAGCTCAAAATCTACCCTAATTGACCTTATTTTTTCTAATAGGGTTGATAATATCACTGCCTGTGGTGTCTTTGAGCTTGGAATCAGTGATCATTGCCCTGTTGGCTGCATTAGAAGTACTCGGCTAATGAAAACAAAATCTCACAAGGTTATGAGGAGAAATCTAAGACATTTAATGAGCAAGCCTTTTTATCTGACGTTTCCCATAGTAACATACAATACACATCTGAGATTACTGATGTCGACTTGGCTCTGGATTTCTTCACAAAGACTCTTCTTTCTGTCATTGACAGACATGCTCCACTGAAAAAACTTAGGATTAAAGATAGAGTCACCCCTGGTTTTCACCTGAGCTAGCAGCTTTACTCAAAGAAAGGAATAGAGCCTGGTCTCTTGCCAGACACTCCGGTGACCCTTCACATTGGGCAGCTTTCAGGCAAATCAGGAATAGATTCACATCTTCGGTAAGAGTAGCCAAATCCAAATATTACCTAGATCTAATTACCTGCTCCTATGCTAACCCGGCTAAATTCTGGAAGGCAGTGAACTCCATCAAAACAGACCCACTACTTCCCTACCTTCACACATTGATTCTGGTGACTGTTTGATCTCTGATCTTAATGAGGTTTGCCTAGCTTTCAACAAGCACTTTGCTGAGGCTGGGCATTTATTCGAAAAGGAATATACAGCACCCCCTCTTATTAGTGATGATTGTGTATATACTATGAACCAGGCCTTTCAGTTTTCCTTTCAGCCCTTCTCTGCTAGTGTTGTTTTTGAGACCTTGCAAACCATTGATCCCAGGAGCGCTACTGGAGAGGATAAATTAGATCCCTTTTTTCTAAAAATGGCTGCTCCATTCATTGCAGAGCAGTTATCACACATATTCAATCTTTCTATTTCAACAGGAATATTCCCTAGTATCTGGAAATTGGCACATGTATTTCCACTGCACAAAGGAGGTGATAGAAATAATCTAAACAATTATAGACCAATCTCCAAATTACCATGCCTAGCTAAAATTCTGGAATCTCTGGCAAATAATCAACTCAAAGTATTTCTTTCTAGTCATTCAGTTCTAAGCCCACATCAATCCGGATTTAGAGCCAAGCATAGCACTATCTCAGCTGTTACGCTAGTTACAAACAATATTATGTCTGCTCTAGACAGTAAGAAACACTGTGCTGCCCTTTTTGTAGATCTGTCTAAAGCTTTCGACACAGTCGATCACGCTTTGCTTTTACAGAAGCTGTGCAGCATTGGTTTAGATGGTAAAGCTTGTGATTGGTTTCATAATTACTTGTATGGGAGATTTCAGTGTGTGAAGTCTGGGAGCACCCAGTCTGGGTTCCTGCCTGTGTCGAAGGGGTTCCGCAGGGATCAGTTCTGGGCCCTATCCTTTTCACCATTTACATTAATAATATTGTTTCCCCACTAAATGATTGTCAAGTCCATCTATACGCAGACGATACTATTGTATATTGTATTGCTGATTCTGCTCAGCTTGCCATTGAGAAACTGCAGCTTGCTTTTAATGCCCTTCAGGAGGCTCTTGTTAAGCTTAAGCTGGTTCTTAATGCAAGCAAAACAAAATTCATGTTGTTTACTAGGGCCAGAAGCACTGATTATGATAGCATATTTATATCCACTGCAAATAGTTCTAAAATTGAGAGAGTTTCTGAATATAAATATCTTGGCATCTGGCTTGATGAGAAATTCTCATTTAAATTCCATATAGATAATCTTGTCAGCAAACTGAGACAAAAAATTGGCTTCCTTTATAGAAACAGATCTTGCTTCCCTATGATCAGTAGAAAAAGAATTGTTGAAGCAGTTTTCCTTTCAGTATTAGACTATGGTGACATTATTTATAGAATTGCTGCTCCTTCTTCCCTTAAGCGCTTGGACACAGTCTATCACTCTGCCCTCAGATTTATTACTGGCGATAGTTATGGTACCCACCACTGTGTCCTCTATGCCAAGGTGGGTCTGTCTTCTCTGGCAGTGAGGCGTGATAAACACTGGTTTTTGTTTATCTTTAAGGCCATTGTCGGAATGCTTCCACCTTATATTACAAGGTTGTTAGAGTGGCGCTCTGGACCCTATCAAACCCGATCAAATGGCTTGCTTATGCTTAAGGTCCCTCGGGCTCGATCAGAAATTGGGAAGTCAGCATTCCATTTTAGTGCCCCATCCTCCTGGAATGAGCTCCAACAATTGCTGAAAATCAGCTCTCTACCTACTTATGGGCAGTTTAGATCGCTGGTTTTGAACATTCCTGTCTCTGAGTGCATCTGTTTTTGATCGTATCTGTGCTGATTTTATTTATTTATTTTATTATTTTATTTTATTTTTATTTTTAATCATATTTTACTGTATTTTATTACTGTTATTTTATTATTTACTATGTTAGTTGCTGTTGCTATATTCTATGATCTTTTATTACACCTATTGTGTTTTAATTGTGTTTGTAATCTCGGCTACATTGAAAATGAGGGCCTGGCCCTCAATTGTACCTCCGAGAATTTAAATAAAGGTTCTGACTTGTGAATCTGATTTGGTGTATTCAGGTGTCCTGAGACAGGGGGCACTGTTTCTAAAATGAGTTCCTCAGAGGATACCGAGACTGACGATGGAACCCATGGCCCTGCGAGAAAGAGGTAAAAATGCATGAATCAGAGAGTTAATGTGCTGTGAGTTAGAGCTGCAATAAGAGGATGAGTTTAACTGGAAGCCCTGTCTCCATGTACTGTGAGTTAGAGCTGCAGAAAGAGAATGAGTTTAACTGGAAGCCTTGTCTCCATGTGCTGTGAGTTAGAGCTGCAGTAAGAGGATGAGTTTAACTGGAAGCTCTGTCTCCATGTTTGTTCACAGGGTCCGGGTAGAGAGGGCAGGGTCACCTGTACCCAGCTGTCTGTCTATGAAGAGTGATCATTCAATGCATTTTCCAGACAACTTCAGAGGAGAGTTCACAGGTGATCAAAGGTAATGAAACAAGTTCATACTGACACTACGGTTGAATAAAACGTAAATCTCAGTGGCTACTTTTTGGTTAGTGGGGTGTATGATAGCACATTCTCGTCAACATGTGTGTATTAACTCATTTTAAAGTGTCATGATGTGTTTTATATCACATTCGGATGTGCTGTGAGTTCAAGCTGCAAAAATATGAGTTAAACTGGCAGCTCTGTCTCCATGTGCTGTGAGTTAGAGCTGCAGTAAGAGGATGAGTTTAACTGGAAGCTCTGTCTCCATGTGCTGTGAGTTAGAGCTGCAGTAAGAGGATGAGTTTAACTGGAAGCTCTGTCTCCATGTGCTGTGAGTTAGAAATGCAGTAAAAAGATGAGTTTAACTGGAAGCTCTGTCTCCATGGGTTGTGAGTTAGAGAGCTGCAGTAAGAATATGACTTTAACTGGAAGCTCTGTCTCCATGTTCTGTGAGTTAGAGCTGCAGTTAGAGGATGATTTTAACTGGAAGCTCTGTCTCCATGTGCTGTGAGTTAGAGCTGTAGTAAAAAGATGAGTTCAACTGGAAGCTCTGTCTCCATGTGCTGTGAGTTAGAGCTGCAGTAAGAGGATGAGTTTAACTGGGAGCTCTGTCTCCATGTTCTGTGAGTTAGAGCTGCAGTAAGAGGATGAGTTTAACTGGGAGCTCTGTCTCCATGTGCTGTGAGTTAGAGCTGCAGTTAGAGTGTGAGTTTAAATGGAAGCTCTGTCTCCATGTGCTGTGAGTTAGAGCTGCAGTAAGAGGATGAGTTTAACTGGAAGCTCTGTCTCCATGTGCTGTGAGTTAGAGCTGCAGTAAGATAATGAGTTTAACTGGAAGCTCTGTCTCCATGTGCTGTGAGTTGAGCTGCAGTAAGAGGATGAGTTTAACTGGAA